>NW_027467132.1:2185000-2190000 GCF_046128005.1 Genypterus blacodes | reverse complement strand
ACACACACACACACACACACACACGTCTCCCTGACCCTCTCTCCCTCTCTCCTCACTTTACAAACGCTTGCCTCCTCCTGCATCCTGTAAAGTCACACCAGCAGCTGTATTTATGGCTCTGCTTGGCTGAGGGGTTGTTCTTAAGGCCGGTAGTGAGAGGTGGATCCGCAAATTCAGCAGCATGCGGCGGCAGGAACGACCGACCGACCGTCAGGGACGACCCGGCTGAACAACAGAGCTCAACTTGGTCCATGTTCCATTTACAACACGATCCAAAATAGGGGCGTCAGAATTTACAGACACTTCACCAAACACTGTCCTGTAGAGACTGTGTACCTAATAAACTGGTAGCTGAGTGTATGTACCCCCCCCCCCCCCCCCCCCCCTCTCCAGTCCCACCTGTGTTTTCTAAACCTGACACGATGACAGGGGGTCGTGACCTCTCCGGCTGCAGTCGGGGGAATGTGGAGGCCTGTCTGTGTGAGAGTGCCCCCCCTTTGATCCAGGAGGATTTGGCAGATGTCTCACACACCAGCGGGGCTTTAGGTTAGGATGCCAGCTATGCCACAGTCGCCCCTGTGTGCTTCTGTTGGCGTTTGGTTGATCAAAGCTGCGTCGAGTCCCAGCGGGCCCCCATAAACACAGCCAGCGGCCAATAACGCCCTAATCCAATCACGGAATGTAACGCAGGGGGGAAAGCATGTGACTGCTCCTTTAAGGTCACAGGCCAGACCTCCAGCCAATCAGGACGCAGCCAACAGAGCCTGAGAGTCTTAGGAGAAGGGAGAAGTTTAAGAGATGAAGTTTGACAGGAGTTTGGAGAGACTGAAGTGGAAAAAAAAGGAGCAAAGCGCTGCGGCTCTGGTGTGAATTTAAAATCAGACGGGCCGTTCTTCTTCTTCTTCTTCTTCTTCTTCCTCTTCCTTATCTGATCACTGCTGATTGAAATTCTATCAGATTATCTGCTCTCTTGCTCCGGCCTCAGTATCTCTACGCCGCAGACGAAGGGGCCGGTCGTCTGAAGTCGGCCCCCTTTGGCGGTCTTGCGTGGAGCGAAAGGCTTAGCTCATCTTTAACACACAAAAGCCCCGCGGACTTTCATTTGGTTTCAAAGACAGAGGAAGAGGCTTTTTAGGGAGGGAGGGGGGGAGGAGGGGGGGAGTTTCAGGATGTGCTGAGGAGATAAAGATATGATTCTATCTGCATCACCGCTGGTCATTCTTCAAGGGGAACGAGACAGAGATGAAACATTTTTTAGTCTTTGGAAGGAATCAACACAGATCAGCCGGTCTGCAGTCAAATGGAAGCGTTTAGTTTGGAAACGCTTTAGCTCCCAGCACTCCCTTCTCTCCCCACAGCTCCTCTCTCTCTCTCTCCCTCTCTCTCTCCTGCTCCCTCCCTCTCTCCTGCTCTCTCTCTCTCTTACCTAATCTCCCTCTTTCTTTGTCTGCCCATGTGCTTTATTTCTGAGAGCTTCAGTTCTCCTCTGTGCTCATAAGGGCTCGGTCATGAATTCCCTCCTCCCTCCTCCCTCCTCCCCCCCTGCTCCTCGTCCTCTCCCACTGGTCTGGTAAGTGACAGCTGCAGGCTGGACAAAGGACTGATAATACGGGGGATTTGTCAGGCTCTGACTTCACCCATGTCCCTCTGTGACTGATGCACCGACGGTGGCGCCGCGCCAGCTACAAACCCGCCAACGTGTGTGTGTATGCGTGTGTGTGCTTGGTTCCATTCAGCCCATATGGGGTCCTTGTGGGTCCTCAGAGACCCTGGTCTGCCTGGGCCGTGGCGATGGCGTGACTGGGGGGCGTGCAGCTCTGATTAGTGAGAGGAAAGGGGCGCTGCTGCTGCTTGAGCCGCCGGTCCCTCCGACACGCGGTCTGACCCGGCCGGCCCCTGGTGAACTGTTCATCTGAGGAGAAAACAGCTCCGGCCCCCCCGATGGCAGCCGCAGGCGCCGCTAAACTGACAACGCTCACCCAGGAGAGAAGGAGGAGAGGAAGCCGTTCTTCATTTAGCTCCTGGTCCCTTTACAGACTCTCAGCCCCTCACTATCTCTAAAGGCCCATATGCCCCGTTTGTACCGGCACACGCTCGGCCCTCCACCCCCCCGGCCCCCCGCCCCTAACAAGCCCTCCTCATCTACACAGGGGCTGCTTGCTTTATTACCCAAGGGACCGGCACAGCAGAAACACTCCCCACTACCAAATCACTGCATTTCATACGGCTTCTCTCCGTCTCTCTCCTGAATACCTTCTCTCTACGTTCCACGCTTTGGATGTTTGCCAAACTACAGGTGCACATGAGGAAGAGGCCCCTCAGCTGCCCCGGCCTCTTCCTCAGCATGCTTTATGGCCATCAGAGAGGCTTCGGTGCTTGTGTTGATCTACGACTGCAGGTTAAAAGAAAACAGGTGTCACTGTTCCACAAAAGTGCAACATCTCCCAACCTCCACTGGATGGTCGGTTGAGTTGAATGAAGGAAGGGAAGGAGATGGGATGGAAGCTAAATGCCTGGACAGAAGCTTCATCTTCAGTCAGGTCACAGTGATTAGAGTGAGCGTGTGATTGAGCACAGACGTCCCTGGATCTGGAGACATGTTGTCCATCATGTCTCCTCCTTGTATGTGAAAGGAGATTGTGTCCACAGTGGAGAGGCACATGACCGCTAACACTAACTATCCAGCTCACTGCAGCACACACACTGACGTACACACACACATTTATTTAAGTCATTTCAGGAGTTACAGCTAATTAAGCAGAACCCAGCTTCAATCTGGCAACAAGCGTTCCTTTGAGGGTGTGTTTGGTTCTTCTCCCTGACTGGGATGAAGCAGAACGTCACGCTTCCTCAATCACAGGGTGGAGACGGGCAGAAGGTCAATCACCAGAGAAGCTTAGTACACAAGTTAAAGTCTATCAAAGTGTCTTCTCCGGTCCCCAGTCGGTCTGAGTGGAGATGAAGTATGACATCATGCAGAGGCAGGACAGAGTTGTGTAACAGGAAGTTAATATGGACGGCAGAGTCTCTGACAACTTTCTTAGCCTGGGCTGCTTTAAACTTTCTGTTATCTCGCTGGGAAAGAAAGGAGCTTCTTGCTTCCTGACTGACATCCACACCGTCCATAAAGAGAGAGAGAGGAACTTTGATGTTAAGGCCCCGTAATCCTAAAGCATTGATTCAGAAGCTCGATCTGAAGGAGAGGAAGGCTGGAGCGTGGCTGGGACTGCTTAATGTAAACACACACACACATGCATGCACACACACGGGCACACACACGGGCACACACACACACATACAGAGTTCAGAGTAGTGCCACTTATTAATACGAAAACTACAGTCAATCTTTTAATTTCCTCATAATATAATATAATAATAATATAAAGGGCATGGACACACACACACACACACACACACACGCACTCATAGGAGCCATATATTACATGTATTTGCCTATGAGGCCAGAGGAGGAGCTCTGTCAGTCCTCAGTAAGGTGTAAAGGCCATCAGTAAAGTCTCCGTCTAAACGCTTTGCCTCAGCTTTTATGAGGCCATCAAGCTTTAAAGACGCTTTTATGAGATATCAACTAGGCTGACACTAAGAGGCCAGCAGAGGAGGGAAGTGTGTGTGTGTGTGTGTGTGGGGGGTGCGTGGGGCTTTAGCCTTGAGTGAAGCCGTCTGAACCCGCTCACCAGAAACGGGTCTACATGCAGACTACAGGCTACACAAGCGTCAGCACTGAGAGAGCAAGGAGGCGACGTGGAGATGCTTCCTCCAGCCAAGTGTGCATGCCCAGAGTGTGTGTGTGTGTGTGTGTCTGAAGTTTGACACCTGCTGAATGAAACTGAGGGAAACTTTAGGTCTCTGCTCTGTGGACAAGAGCGGAAGAGCGGAAGAGAGAAATGGATTTGACACGCTTTGCTGTTTTGGATCTATAACAGAGGCATTAAGAGGACGGATCGATGCGTCTCACATGTGTCAACATCTGGCTCAGCTAAGCTCCCGTGGAAGGAGACTCATCAGCATCTCCACCCTGCCTGGCCAGGTCCAAACCCCAGCTTCAGTCGGCCTGTGACCCATGACCGTGTCAGAGGAAACATCTGCCAGCTGCTGCCACATGTTAGAAGCCACAAGCCGCTTATTGGAGAGGTTTTAATGTGACGTATTGATCCGGAAATACTCAATCAGAGCCCCACAGGTTCCCTTCATGTCTGTACGCTGCTGAGGTGAACACGCCCGGAAGGTTCTGCTTCTCTCCTGACCACATTAGTCAGACACAGTGAACTGGATAAGAGGAAAGTTGCAGCTTAAAGGGAAATATCAAAGTAGTGAAAGTCAAAGTGAGCAAGTTTCCCCCCTCGCTCGCTCGCTCGCTCGCTCTCTATGACGCTCTAACACCTGCACACGCCCACGCCTGCCTGGGGAGGAAACAGGGCTGAGCGTCTGCAGCGTCACGGTGTGTTTGCAGAAATGCTTGGCAACCTGTGAGAGAGTGGATTTCAAATGGACCTGAGTCGCTGAGTTGGGATCGTCGAATGTTTCCGCTGCACCCACAGGCTCCTCCCACATCAGTGTGTGAGGCTGATACCTGTGCAGCGTGACATAACACCGGGCTGAAAGAGAGACAGGTGCCGGGTATCTGAGGCTCAGCAGGGGAGCGGAGCAGTAAATAATTCACTCCTGCTTCCTGCGCGCTCTTTCCCTCCCCGTACGTAAACAGGCCCCCGCGTCTTCTCCCCTCCGACCCCCCGCGCCGTCGCTACTTCCTCCTTACATAATTAACCAGAGAGACACGCTGGGACACCCGTCAGTCAGAGCCCCGCTAGATCCGCCGCCGCCACTTTAAACAATAACAATATTGATAGCGGGAGTAATAAAGCAGAATTAAAAAGATGGATGGCAATGACTTCTTATTTTATTTGCTTCCTGCACAGCTGAGCCCGGCTTTTAGTGAGGAGAGGAGAGGAGAGGAGAGGAGAGGAGAGGAGAGGAGAGGAGAG
>NW_027467132.1:2130000-2180000 GCF_046128005.1 Genypterus blacodes | reverse complement strand
CTAAGAGTATGGAGCGCACGTCAACACACTGACTGTAACCATACACCCGAGCTGCCTTTCATTCCTTCACACACACACACACACACACACACACACACACACACACACACGCAAACTTATACTTAAATAACTTTCTATTCAAGTACACCACTGAACACACACATGCTTATACACACATCCAGGCACACACACACACACACACACACACACCCACACCCACACAACCCCACACAACCCCACACAGTGTGCATGCATGGACACAGAACAGAAACCCTATTAAAGCTCTCACACACCAATATTCTCCCGTTTAAAGTCAACAACAAAAGAACTTGGGCCCTCTCACTCTCTCACCCACACACACACACACACACACACACACACACACACACACACTGGGGCTGACTGCTGCCTCGGCCTGGTGTTTGCTTGGGCGAGGCCATCGATCAGAGCTTAAGTGTGTGAGATGGACAGCTGCAGCAGAGAGCCAGAGGTCTCTGCTCTTACAGAACCATCTCATCCATTTACCTGCAGATCAACGGGACAGTTAGTGAAATGGCCTTTGGAGCCGCGTGTCATCAAACCCCGACGCTTTAACCGCAGGGCCGAGCGTGTTGGCGGCGCCCTCCCTCACCTCCCTCGCCCGCCTCTCCGTCCTCCCTCACCTCCCGTGTTTGTTTGGGAGACGGACGCCAGATAAGAGCGCGACCCGGGCCGGGGAGTCGAATTAAAGTTTGGCGGCGGTGCCAGGAAGGGGCGGGGCTTTTGGCCCGGCGTTTGTCACAGCACTGCTCTGATTAACACGTCGCATGGAGGCAAAGTCACTTTATGAATAAGCAATGGATCGTCCCCGACTCTGCCAAGTTCCCTTTTAATTAAATTGGATCGTATTGAAGAGAGAAAGAGATTGAGGGTAAAAAAACCGGACTCCCCTCCTCATTTGGACCTGAAAACGAGGTATGATTGCAGTCCGGTCTGGGAGTAACGACTCCTCATTAAAGACACGGACGACTCACACACACAGCCAACGTCTCAAAGTCACCAAGCGGAGAACGAGACACGGAGGAAATGCAAGCAGGAGGCGGAGAAAGGAGCAAAAGACGGCTTTGTTTTTTCTATAGAGGCTTTCTCACGCCTGTGCACATGCGTGAACACACACACACACACACACACACACACACACACACACACACACACACACAGAGAGAGAGCACAGCCTGGCATTCTTCTCAGCTGGACTGACCACTGAAAGCCCTCCAAAGAGAAGGAATCAAATAAACCAATCAGTGGATGGAGATTAAAAGGAGTGCTACATAGTAAAATCTGATTTATGAAGCCCGGGCTAAGTTTGTAAGGGGGGGTTTGGGTGCCATGGCAACCCAGGGAACATTAAGGTCAAGGGGTAGTGGAATACGGAGGAGTAGAATGGGGAGAAAAGACGTTTTGACCCCTCCCTCTCTCTCTTTCTCTCTCTCTCTCTCTCTCTCTCCTCACATCTTTTCATCTGGGCTGACACATAAAGGTAGAGTTTCAACAGAGGGGTCAAAGTCCTCTCCTTATTGTTTGCATTGGGCCCAGAGCCGTATTTCAGCCGGATTTGTCAGATAGACAAAGTTTAAAG
Source organism: Genypterus blacodes (assembly GCF_046128005.1). Lineage (NCBI taxonomy): Eukaryota > Metazoa > Chordata > Actinopteri > Ophidiiformes > Ophidiidae > Genypterus > Genypterus blacodes. The sequence goes on along the minus strand of NW_027467132.1, from coordinate 2,178,382 downwards.
GCGACATTATCATAATGTCTACATGAGCGTAACCCCTCATTTCCTTTCCTTCTCTCTGCTGCAGACCTTCCTCCCCCCCTTTCACTCCTTCTCTCCCCTTTATCCCCTGGTTCTGCTGCGGTGTGGTCATGCCAGCCAGTCAGCCAGTGTGTCAGCAGCAGCAGCAGCAGCACCCGGAGCCGGGGCCCGGTTGGAGCCGCCTCAGTGTGTTGTTGTGTTTTGTCTGTGGGAGCTGTCCTGTGCCATGCTGCTGCGTCAGGGGCCAAGGCCCTTTCCTATTGTCTGCTGCCATATGGAAGCCAGCACCAACATGGAGATAAGCCTGTCCTCATGCTGTTCCCTGACCTTCTCAGGCGCCCAGCTGGCACTAAATGCAGAAATAATTATTATCCCAATTACCCAGGCCAACTCTCTCTCCATTTTGTGTGTTGAAAGGAGGGGGGGGGGGGGGGGTCTCTGAAGTGCTGGGGGGGCAGGGGTTATGGTTGAGGGAGGTCCCACACAAAAGGAGAGCACTAATAGGACGGTCTAATGCTGCTCCATACACTGTATATAAGTGTGTTGGTCCCTGTGGAGATCTGATAGAGCGTTAACCAGCTCTAATGATGATGAATGATGAAGACTGCAGCACAGAACAGCTGAAGGAACACGGCCTGTCTGAACCCAACGCTCACACCAACAAAGGCTGAGATGGGGAATGAGAGTGGGATAATAATAATAAGAGTTGTGGACAGGTTTCTTTCTTAGATTTGAATGAAAGTGAAGGTCCTTTGAGGCTTGGTTGGTCTAATCTGCAGTCAAACTACAGTGAAAGCAGCGTGGTGTGTAGTGTGTTGTGTTGGCTGTAGTGTGAGGTGAGAGGAGAGAAGAGTGTGTCCATTGTGGTCTTGTCACAGAGGAGCTGACGTGTTTATTACCCATCAGCTGTGGACAAATGACTTCTTCTGCGGTGAAATACAGGCACAAGGAGGCGAGGGTCAATAAAGTTGACGCCAGCGTTTCAAGCTTTTACCTTTCACCTTCTCACGTTCCTTTAATGGCTTCCTGGCGCAGGCTGGAGTTCAGGACACCGGGAGAACGTCCACAGATGTGCCGTGAACCCTGAGACACGCAAGAGGAACGGATCCACAGGCGAGGCGGCAAGTGAGCGGCTTCAAAGCCAAAGAATGAGAGGGATGAAGGCCGTGTTGGGGGATTTGCTCTGGTACAATGGATGCGTTCAGTGGAGACGGGGAAAAAAAAAAACACTGTGAGAAACGCGCCTTTGCTCTGAAGTCCCCCCCCACACACACACACACACACACACACACACACACACACACACACACTCCCACCCCCGTCTGGACTCTGCACCAAAGAGTCCAGAGCAGAGCAGAGGTGGGAGGGAGAGAACTGCGGGATCCCTGAGAGTCAGAAAGATAAAAAGACCTCAGAGCCAAAGCAACGTATGGGAGACATCCGGGTCTCCCCCCAGGTGCATCATGGGAATCCACCGCTTGTCAACTCCAGTCGAAAACAAACCCTGAGTGAACATGAAGCGTGACGATCGATCAAGAAGAACAAACGGAAGAGAACGAGTCTGTCAGCCTTTGTGTCCAAATGAAGGAGGTGGAAGCTGTGATGACATCATGCTACCCAAAGAAGGAAGAACTACTCCAGATTATAATTAAATATCCACATTTGGACTTCCTTTTACAGAGGGTTAGATGCTTGGATCACCCTGATTGGTCCTGATGTATTGATGAGTCTCATATATAAATAAAGACTCCCTCTTGTCCAGATAGCCACATTAGCGTAGCATCTCTGTGTGTTCAGATATGGAGCTGAAGTCGTTGCAGTGTAGTAGAGAGTGTGTGGATTGTGTGACTGTAGGCGAGCCAAGCACAGAAACATTAAAGTAGTTAAAGCCGTAGCTGTCTGCGCCCTCAGCTCATCTTATCTCCCAGCTTTTATTGCTTTCCCCCCCTGTGGTGAAACGCTAAGTCTGCTGGGATGTTGACGCCGATTCCTCCCCCGAGATTTTTATCCTTAGTGAAAGTCACGGGTGGGGGGGCGGCGGTGATGATGGCGGCGGCGGCGGCGGCGGCGGCGTCTTCGGCTGCTCAAATCACTTCAGAAAGCTGTATTTTACTGTGGCGTTTAGCTTCAGGGTGTAAACGCCACGGAAGGAATGAAGGGAAAAAGGGAAGAAATCTCACATCCACGCCAGGAGAAATGATCTCACTTATCTCCTCTGGATCTCTGGTAATGTTTCTGTTATATATAAATAATGAAATAAAGGCAATGATTGAAGGAAGAAGCGAGGGGGGGGGGGGGGTTATTACAGCGCTCTGTAGACCAATGAACCTATCATGTCTTTATCGACTTTGGCCTGTCAGAGCTCGTCCTCTGCTCGAGACGTAAGCCGGCAGATCCTCACGCCTCTGTGGAGGATGGACGCCATTCTAACGCTCACAAACTGGAGCACACTTCCCCTTTTTCCCTTTGCAAGACGCCGCTCTCTCTCTCTCTCTCTCCCTCCCCGACTCGTAATAGCAACGCGAGTGACCTGAGAGAAAAGAAAACAACGTAGACGTCGACAGGGTAATGAAAGCGACGGAGGGGCGGATTTGAAGAGATTAGCCCGCCGGCGTTTACATTTAAATGCCTCTATCTGGCCCTGCTTCACTCCATCACATAGGAAATGTTAAGAAGCGGAGAAGGGAACAGCAGGTTTGATTAGAGTGGGGTTGGGGATTAAGGTCTGAACCGAGGCGCTTTGAGTTATTTAAATCTGCCCTCGCCGTCAAGGTACAAAGCCAACGCCGGGGAAGCGAAGGGGCATCATGGTCTATTCAAATACGCAGAAGAAAAAGGAAGAAAGGGAAAAAAGAGCAAGGCGATAAAAAGAGGGGAGAAAATTGGACTGCACCCCCCCGACTACCCTCCCTCCCTCCCTCCCTCCCTCCCTCCTCGGCACGGAGCGGAAGTCATTACCTCAACCTTGCTCAGGTAACAGCATGAGAACAGGGAATGAGAATGGATTTGTACCGCGTTGGCAAAGTGAGGGTCGCGTCAAATGGACAAGCTTGGCGCGTCCGGCTTTAATTAGGGGGCGTCGCTGTGAGGGGTCAGCTTAATGAGGGAGGGGGGGAGGAGTTAATGTCACCTTGAAATAAACAAGGTTACAAACTGAGCCGGAGCGACTAACTTACGGACTGGAGGATTCAAACAACGGGACCACAACACTCTTACACTCTTACTAACGTTCAGCTTCTGCATTAAACATGAAAGCGTGTTCAGATCCCAGGGCCTGTTGCTTCTCATGAACTCTCCTGTCCCTCCCTCTGTTGCCTCTCCAAGACTCTTTCCTTCCCTCTGTGTGTGTAATGGTGCCAGTAAAAGACAGAGACGAAGGGAACACTGACCTTCTCTCTGGTATTACAACCCCCCCCCCCCCTCCACAAAAGAGCAAAATGGTCCCTGTGTTTCTGAGCGCCAAGAGAGAGAGAGACAGAGAGAGAGAGAGACAGAACCAGAGGACGATGTCTCAGCATGGGGCGAGGAGACATCAAAGTTGCTCATCTTCCTCCTCCCGAGGGACCCGCTGTTCATTCAGGCAGCAGCGTGTGTTTGTGAGTGTGTGAGTGTGTGAAGATGAGCGTATTGAATGTATAATCCATTTCACAATATTACTCATCATAGGGTCCAACCCCCTCGCTCCGGCGTTCGGAGAATCAAAGAGCGTAATCCGCAAATTGTCTCGGAAGATGAAATGCGTATGTGCGTGTGAGTGTGTGTGTGAATTTGACGCCCACGGCCCGCCCCAACCCCCCACCAGCTGCCTGTCCCACTTCCTGTCTGCTTATCACCTCCTGCGCTCGTCTACGCACACAGGTTTGGACCGGGTTTCTGTCCCTTTGACAGTCGGGACTCGTCTCTAGAAGCTTGTGTCTTCTTGTCTTCTTCTCTTCTCTGATAGTGCCATCAAATCAAAGCGCCCCTGCATCTTTCAAGCAGGAACGATGACAATTTTGCTCCCGCAGTTTAAAAGGTATATTACACTCCATTTCCACGGAGCTGGCGGCCGGCTTCGGTCTCCATTTCCCTCACAGCCGACCCGCGGCGAGCTAAATCGAACTGAGCCATCGTGTCTCTGGCGCCGCTTCAAAGTAGGCCTGAGGTGTGCCTGTGCCTGCGCCCGGCCCTCGGCCCAGCTGCGTTCATTTAGCACAGCGCTGGTAGGCTGAAATATTTGTTGACATAAGGAGCAAAACAGAGGCACCGCATTTAAGAGCAACCAAATGACTTTCTGGAGGAAATGTGCAGCTTATCTCTGTTTATATACTGGAACACATGAACACACTGAAGTCTACAAGCTGAACCTCAGATGAGATACGGGCGCTCGGTGCTGTGTGAAGCTCAGTGTGGACTCAGAGCCTCACATCATCACAAGATCATGTTAACCAATCTTTCATTATTCTGTACAAATACACAAAAAAGCCTGAGTGTGTGTGTGTTTGTGTGTGTGTGTGTGTGTGTGTGTGTGTGTGTGTGAGAGAGAGTGAGTGTATGAGAGTGAGTGTTTGAGTGTGTGTGTGTGTGTGTGAGCGTATGTGAGCATGTGTGCATGTGTGAGTGTGTGTGTGTGTGTGTGAGCGATTATGTGTGGGTGAGCGTATGTGCGTGGGGGTTTGTGTGAGTGTGTGTGTGTGATTATGTGTGTGTGTGTGTGTGTGTGTGTGAGAGTATGTGCGAGTATGTGTGTGTGAGTGTATGAGTGTCTGTGAGCGTGTGTGTAAGCGTGTATGTGTGTGAGTGTGTGTGTGTGAGAGTATGAATGAGTATGTGTGTGTGTGTGAGTGCAGAGGCATATATTCCACTTTGTGTTCTGTGAGGACAGTTGCTATATTTAAGTGTGTTTGTTGTGGTGGTCAGTAGCGTTTGACCTCATTATTGTCCGTCAGCAGCAGGGGGCGGTGTGAGTGACCTTTAACACTTCTATATGACAGCCGTGGCAACCGGCGCCGAGCGGATGAGCTGAATGCTGAAGGGTCCGGGCAGGTGGAACGCTCCGAGTCCGAGTCAAAGCAATCTTCTGTCTGCCAAAATGTCAAATGACAAGCCCCGCTACACACACACACACAGACACACACACACACAGACACACACACACACAGACACACACACATTTTGGAGGAAAAGCTATTTCTGAGGCCATCTTCCTTCCTGAGCCTTCATCAAACGTGTTCAGTGTAGAGTTTGTCAAACACATCAGCCAGTGTGAGGATGATGATGAGCTACGTTTTAAAACGCTCACATCAAGAACACACAGCAGAGACACGGACTAGAACACACACACACACACACCGCTAAAGCATTACTGGTGGATAGCCTCCCATCATCATCACCATCATCATCATCATCATCATCTCATGGGCCTGTGAGATTGGGTGGCTATAATCTAAAATAACATAGGTTTGAGTCTGCAGACATCATGATGACATCAGGCTATCGACTGATCATTTCCCATTTATGAACAAACATGGCTCCCGTGCTTTGTGAACACTCCCTGTCAGTGATGCGACTGAGCAAACGGCACAAAGAGCTCAATTTCTTTCATTCATCCTGTACAAGCGGGTCTTTAGCTGATTGCTTCAATTGATTGCCCAGGGCGGTGAGGGAGCGGTGAGGGAGCGGTGAGGGAGCGGGTCACCGAGCGGCCCCGCCATTGACTTCTGCACACGGCCGCCGCCACCGTGTAGCGTCGGCGGGAATGAATCATGTGTTAAAATGATATTCTGATGCCAGGCCCAGAGTGCATATTGATTCGTAATTATTTGTACTAACAGTGGTGAGGGAGGGACAATGCCGTCCATTACTGCGTGAAAATAGGCAGGGGATCAATGCCACTGGAATAAGGACTGTGCTGAAGAGCGCCGCCACCGCTCCTCTGTCAAAGGGGATCAGCTCGGGGAGAAGAGAGAGAGAGAGGGGGGAGAGAGAGAGGGAGAGAGAGGGAGAGAGTGACAAAGAGAGAGGGAGAGAGAGAGACCGACAAAGAGAGAGAGAGAGAGGGAGAGGTAGAGGTAGAGAGAGAGAGAGGAAGAGAGAGAGAGAGAGAGTGACAAAGAGAGAGAGAGACCAAGAGAAAGAGAGAGACAGGGAGAGGTAGGGAGAGGAAGGAGAGAGAGGGAGAGAGAGAGAGAGAGAGGGGGGGGGGAGAGGAAGGATAGAGAGGGAGAGAGGGAGAGAGGGGTGGGGAAAGAGAGGAAGGAGAGAGAGAGGGGGGGAGAGAAACAGAGAGAGATGGCGAGAGAGAGAGAGAGAGAAGGAGAGAGAGAGAGAGAGAGAGAGAGAGAGAGAGAGACAATGGCCCCCCTTCTCAAAGCTGACGGTATATCACATTCCCTTCACAGAGGGAAGAAGCGACCTCGCTGCTCTCTGCCGCTCCACATATTTAATAACAGCGTCTCCGGGCCGAGGGAGCTTCATCCTATACGTTCTGCCGTGTCACCCTACAGGATACGGGACACGTGCTGCGTACATTTGACTCATCTAGGTACCAAACCGATGTAAGGGCCTGAGAACAGCAGCACCATCAGAGAGGCACCTGCTGAGCTCACACTCACCTCACAGCAATTAAGCTCCAGCTGGCTTACTGCTGATTTACTTTTACTCTTTGTTGCTATGTGAACGTGATGAAAAAACAAATACAGAGAGAGAGAGTAAGAGAGAGAGAGAGGGAGAGGCAGAGAGAGAGAGGGAGAGGGAGAGAGGGAGCGTGAGAGAGAGGGAGAGAGGGAGAGAGAGAGCAAGAGAGAGAGAGAGAGAGAGAGAGAGAGAGAGAGAGAGAGGAGGCTACACAGGATAGATGACTGTTATAATGATTGCTACTTAAACCTGTGCCATTATAGAGAGTGGAGGGTTTTTTTGATGTGTGTGTGTGTGTGTGTGTGTACTTGTAATCCTCACACAGTTTCACTTCTGTCCTCCAAGGGTATTCACGGTGTAGCGCCGGGTTGTAAGCACAAACGCACAAATCGATGACGCTATCGGACAATCTGACAGGCACTCGACATCGATGAGAGACAACTCTCTTCCCCGGCCAAGAATAGAGCGAGGAAGATCGAAAAGTCCAGCGAACAGAGTCGCCAAGATTTCTACTAATTAAGGTAAAAGAGCAAGAACAAAACAAACTAAACAAAGAAAGAAAGAAAGACAACCTTTTCAGCGAACCAACAGATGACAACAGGCCCAGAGAACAGAAACCTGTGTAGCTACACATCCTACACACACACACACACACACACACACACACACACACACACACACACACACACACACGGAGGAAGAAAGCCAATCTCATCCCCCATTATGATTTGATAGCTCAAATTGTAGCAATGATTCAAGTGCGGTCCTGTGGGTTTTGTGGATGAGCCCAGAGCCTGTGATTTCACCACCGGGCACCAGGGGAAGGGGAAGGATGCTATTGCAGCGAACAAAATGACCATTAAATCACAGGCTATGAAGCCACTCTACGCTGTGAGAGATGTGTGAGGGGGCGTGTGTGTGTGTGAGTGTGTGTGGATGTACTGTATAGCTTTGTCGTGTTGAACATTGCTACCTGCATGGGTAAAGGTAAATTGTGTGGATAAAAATTCCACACACACACACACACACACACGAGCGTGGCTGAAGTGCACAGAGCGGCGGTACAGAATTGAATGGCAGCGAATAACCACTGAAGTGCAAATTGTGTGTACAAAAATTGTGTGGATGTGCGTGAAGCGTAGGCTGTGTTCACTGGCCTTGTTTTCCTTAAGTTGTCAGGGTCACGGAGGCGACGCCGCAACAAAGAGTCAATGTGCAGTCAAACGCGACGCTACATCACAACACTGCAGGACTCTAATATGTCCTCTTTACAGCAGCATGTTAAGGTGGGAACATTATTCTGCTGATGTGGTCATGAACAGGAGATGAGAGACAGAACTCGTACTACCTCAACGTTGATGCTTCTTCCATCAAACTCAACTCTTTCCCCTGCCTCACATTGACCTCCTCACATGAATTTGCTTCAGTTGTTGCCTTTCCTGCAGACACAGCTAATAGCAGGCAAAGCAACATGTTAGCTAACACAGAAAAGCATTTATAAACAATGCCGGGTGACTTACCGCCGTCTAGTCCGGAAACAAACACTTGTAAAGACCGATGTGAACAACCGGCAACAAATCTGCTGAGAGCAGGAGTAGCTGATGGCCACAATCTACCACCTGTGCCACCGATGATAGCTGCCAGAGGCCAAGTACTTCACTCAGCAGACAGAAATACCTTGATTCATTGACAGGCCCTGGGTTCCCATAGAAACAACATAGCAAAGACGAACACGACAGCTCGCAGTGGAGAACAGAAAGTGAAACAATAACGTTGTTCCCTCACCTCCTCTCCTCTCCTCCAGTGGTCCTTATTACAACTATGGCTACTTAATCTTCATATTATGTTGAAAACATTTATGAAGTATAATAAGACCCAAATGACTTCATTCTTCACGGAGCCATTTTAAGTGGAGCATTCAGCCAGCAGAGTTTGGTTCTGGTTCAGTAGTCCTGCCTGATTCAACCGTGCAGCGCAGCTCTGTTAGACATGTGATAACACGTAGAGAAAAGGCTGATAGATCTCCTCACTGTGACTTTATGAGGAGGCACATCAAAGGCACACAATGGGATATCTCAACTGTGGATATCTGAACCTCCTCCATAGCTCCGCGCTTTGCAGAGGAGAAAGTAAAGGAGAAAGAAGGAGAGGAAGAAAGAAAAGGGTATGTGGGGGGACAGAGAGGCGGAGGATTAGCCTTATCTCCTCCGTGCCTGCGTACCTCAAGTGGCCCGGACCATTTCAGAGAGTCAGCGTTCGGCCTATGTGCTATTAAGTTTCAAATAGACCCACATGGTTAGAGAGAGGGGGGCGGGGCGCCTCTGGGGGTACGTGTGTCCGTGGGGAAGGTGCTGCTACCAAGCTAAGACTCGCCAACACCTTCCTTGTTCAAACTCCTACGTGGGCAGAGCTCCAGCCAAACACGTCAAGTCAATCCTACCGCATCTACTGAACAGTACAGAGAAGAAGAACAACCGTATCTAGAGCTGATTCAGTTTGACTGCTGCTATAAGACTATTGTACACAGTTTGGAGGCGGCATAATTCTGGATCGCTTGACACTTTGCTGTATACACATGAATCCTTGAGTCAACATGGCACAGTGACAGACAGTGACAGATGTGGAGCAACATGACTTGTTTGGGGATACAAGTTGACTACTTTTCACAAGCTTGGTTCGATTTTCTCGCCAACTACATTTGACAAGGATCCCGTAACACATCCTTCTTATCTGCTCCCCCCCACAAGTCAGGAGAATAGTTTTACTTCACCTCAGTCTCTTAAATCCCCAGTGTATTTTTATCAAGGAGAGTGGGGGAGGCGGTCTTTTAAAGTCCAGCTTTGACTGACACGTGTGTAAACAGAGAGACTTCTGGCTTTTCTCCAAGTTAAGATGTGATGCCATAATTTCTCCTGACAGGCGGCTCTTTAAACGGGCACTTATCTAAACAGGCCAGCCAAACAGCGCCGCAGTGAAAGTGACACATGTTAAGACTCTGCATAACAAAGGGACTGGAGGGGGGGAGAGGGGGGAGAGAGAGGGGTCGACCAGTCAAAGGTCTCCCTCTGTGAGAGTTGACATGGTAAGGATTAAAAAAAAAGAAAATTGCATTAATTAAGTCATTAGGGGGGTTCGGTTGGTGACTTTTGACTGGTCTGAACACATGGGTCACTCCCATGTGTTAGTGTTTTACAGGTGGGAGACATTCTGCTTTTCTTCATGTTTAGGGATCAGATGTGAAGTCATTTTCCAGACGTAATTAAGTCCAGGGAGGAGATCCGCATTCACCCTATGTGTGCTGGGCAGGTTGATGCTGGAAAGTAAATGAGCTCATTTGACACTTTTCTATTAAAAGTTACTCATTGATTCGTCTTTCCTGAGTCCCACTGTGCTGTAGAATTCAAATGTGGGCTTTTTGTTTTTATCACCGCCCCGCTCTCGTTCCCATAAACAAGCCTCTCCAGTTAGAATACATTTTCATTACGCAGATGAGAGAGAAAATAATCATCTTTGACTCACAGTTATGGCAAATGAAAAGATGCTATCTCCTGGTGCCCATATATTTCCTCACAGTCATTAAAATGATAATGAATTCTCGACTGGTTGAAGAATACAAAACAACTGTATTCTCTGCTCAGTGACTATACGACTAGAGTTCAACCCAGCAATGCTAAACACAACTTATATTATTAATAATTGCCATCTTTGAGAAGTATTTTTTGATGATGATGTAGATGATGATGCACAGGCTGGTCAGATCACAATCCAGCTCTGAGAACAGGCTGTCATGTATGAGATCACTGAGTGTGTGTGTGTGTTTCTGCTGTGTCACTCTCCTTGGGCGAGTTGCCGCAGTTGCATAAATCTGTCAGCTCTCGTGATCGGCAGGGCAAAAGCTGGGAGACACACAGTGACAAGGCCTACCTACATTCATTAGGCCTCCTCAGGACCAGATCCATACAGCACTGCAGGGTGGTGTCACTGCTGGTTACCCTGACGCCCACACACACACACACACACACACAGCCTGAGCAAAACAAATGGTGGAGATGGGAAGACTTTGGGAGAAGTCCTAAATCGATGCTGATCCACAGTGAGACCACCTCGCAGTCAATATCTGCAAATTCCCATCAATGTGAGCGAAAGCAACAGGTATTGTGTTTGACTTCTTCTTTGTCTGCTTGAGTAGATGGTGTCAGGAACGCTCAAAGCTCAAGGGGAAATGCTAAGGCGTCTTGACAGTAATGGCAGCAGTGAAGTAGAACTGAGCCAAAAGGTTAGTTTGGTTGTTTAAGTGGCAAAAAGCCAACTTGTGCAAAATGAATATATGAGGGAACAAAAACATCCTTTAGGTAGAAGAACACTGAAAAGAGCTGCTGACAGCGAACACACACCAACAACACACAACCGCTGTCCATTGCTAGCTTAGCCTAGACTAGCCTAGCCCAATTCCTAGCTAGCCTTGGCTTTAGAGATTGTTTTACGGGATTGAGCGACAAGGAAGGTTCATGTAAAAGCTTTGGAATGCACTCCAATTTGCAGGGGATGTTCAACTTCTCTGCCTAATAGACATCAACCTCATCTCCATCAACCACCTTCTGCCAGTGGCATAAAGGCGCTCCGTGTGAACACACACCCTGAGGAAGCTCCGCCTACAGTCTGCTCTCTGGCTCTGAGAGTTTGGCTGTGAAAGCGGAAATGTTCAATCATTAATTAGCAGAGTGATGGGCAGCTCCAACTCAGTGCAACTAAATAGGGATTACATAGAAAAAGAGAGTAAGATAGAAAAGAGGAGAGAGATGTGGAACCACAGAATGTGACAAAGTGGAAAGATGGCAAAATGGAAAAAAGAGAAATGATTGCATGTGTTTCAGCTTCTGGCCCCGTGTCCCTTTGTGCATCAGTGTGTGTGTGTGTGTGTGTGTGTGTGTGTGTGTGTGTGTGTGTGTGTGTGTGTGTGTTCCGGTGCCAGGCCCGGGCCAGGATGGGCCTCAGAGCTGGCAGCCAAACACACTCCTCCACCACCACCACCAACTCTGTGTGTGTTCAGATTGGACGGGGCTTCTTCCTGCAGCGTGCCAGGAGCTCTGCCACGAGATAAAGACAGACTAACAGATGTTCCCCTTATCTCAGGACCAACCTCAAGCCCATCAACCCCTTCACACACAGACACACACACACATAGTCACACACACACATAGATTTACTGCTACCGGTGAAGGATTCGTGTTTTTGCACAAAATTCTTTCTCGCTATTAATCGTAAACAAACCAACACCCGGGTTCACAAATACAACAACACAGCTACATCTCAAGACCCCGGTTGCATCCTTTTATAGAAAGACGAGGCCTTCTCAGTCACCCCACCCCTCTGTCTTCCTTCTGCTGCTGGCAGTTGGAGCTGAAGTGGAATGTTAAGGTGGCTTTGAGGAGGAGTCTGCCTCATGTCAACCCAACACGACACACTTATTGTTCTCACCACGCACAGCTGATTATATTATCTCTCTCTTCCACACACTAGAGAGTTTGAGCGATGGCAGGAGGGGGCTGTGGGTGGAGAGAGAGAGAAGTGGAGACGGCAAAAGTGGCACAGAGAGAAGGAGAAAAGAGTGGAGGAGGCTCTAAATCAAGAGACATAGTGATCATGCGACGCAGACGAGAAGCAGAGATCTGGGCCCTCAGGGTTTGGGGTCTGTGTGTAGGCATAATGAGGGGAGCCAAACATATCCAGCCTCATTAATTTCAACTATCAAAGCCACTTTCTGGCTGTGCCATGCTGCTTGCTTCTTCTCCCATCTGCACAAGCCCCTGCTTGTCACCTAAGATCAAAACAACAGGGACTAGAGTGCTGGCTTAGTGAAACACAGACGTGGAGGAGACACTTTTTTCTCTTGACAAATGGAAAACCAAACGAAAAAAGATAGGAATTTGTGGGAGAACATCTTATTACTATCTGCAGAGGAACCAGGCTCAGTCTTCATATAGATAAGGTCTCCATACAGCTGCTGTGGAGGAGGAACTAATGTAAGGAGTTCATTATTTTTGAAGGGCATCTCCTTGACCTGCTAACAAGGTAGGGTCAGAAATGAAAAAGTGAAAGAGTCTGGCTGGGAACCATTAGCGCCTTTAGTCCCACGTTAACCTTTTGCAGGAACTGAGGAACCATTATAGGAACTAAATCCATAAATTGGCACCAAGGAAGCAGGAAACATCTTGGTTCAGGAACTGTTGGGTGAAAACCACAAGACCATTGTTGACTGGATCTCTATCTCAAGGTACTTCAGAGACCCAACATTCCCCCATGAGTAAGCACTTGCCTTGACCGGCTAGATACCAACCAGGACACTAGCTTTAGAGTCTCAGCGTCTTCGTTTGAGACATTAGACAAACACCGTCCCTGCAGAAGAGGCATTACCACCAGAAGTGTGCGTCTGGTTTGTGTAAACGATGTGGCTGTTGCTCTCTAGACGTCACACGCTCTAAGCTGCACACAATTATTTGATGGAAATCCAAGCCGGGGACTCGTACCACTTCATTGCTACTCTGGATTCTTCTAGGTCCCAAACGTTTGTTGCACCAGCAGCAGCCTGTCAATCCCACTCTCTCTCTCTTTTGTTCCACATATCCTGATTCCCTATCCAACTTCCAATCAAATATAGGCTATAATAACCCAAATAACCTTAAAAACCCCGGCATTCCTCATTTGACATATTTTCCAGCTAAACATCAGCAAACCACAGAGAGTTTTCCAAAGAAATAACATTTCCTACTCCAGTTTGCTCCGGTTTTCAACTCCTATCTGTGGCTTCTGTTAGACACATCGGTTTACACCTAAGGCCATCTGCTGCTCCGCTCAGTACACTGCTGCTCTTCTCACAGTGATCACACACACAAGTCACTGTATCATTACCTTCATTCTTTGCTAAGGACAGGCTGGAGGACATCCATAACCACCAATCATGACATGAGAAGATCTCCCCTTATGCACTACCCAAACAAAGGCCGCCTTGATGGGAAATGTCATTAATGTGCTGTGATAATGTCAGATGTTCAGTCACTGCTGTGGCTGCAGGTCAGCGGTGGGTTTGGTGCCGATAAACTCAAACACACAGGCCGCTTCTGTGCTCCGTGTTAAGACCTCCAGTTAAAGAAGACGGAGTTCGAAAGGCAGAAACAGCCATGAGCCAACAATGACACAAGTCTGCACATGCTATACATGAGAAACATATTGACTCTGAGTGGAACTTGTTTGTGTTTGCTTAGTGCACAATGCCAGGATGTCATTTGTGAAACTATGGGGAAATCATCATCGTTTGTGTGTTATCCAGCAGTATCACGGCTAGTGAACGCTGCGTATCTGCGGGACCTGCTGGTGTTCATGCTGAAGAGAACGACTCAGCGCCAGGGTGAAAAGTGCAAAGGCTGACGAGCGGTGGTGGCCAAGTATGTGTCAGGTCCTATCTGGCTCTGCGTGGCATCTTATCGCCCTATCTCACCCAGCAGAGAGAGAGAGAGTTATGATAAACTCAGCTCTCTGAGAATAACTCCACATATACAATATACAATACATCAGTCTTGCAATCTAACTTTATCTTCTCTACCCGCAGCTGCATTTCCCTTTTAAACACACACACACACACGCTCCTTTCCCAAGCACGTTCACAGGCTGCGCACAAAATAATGATCAACCGCAAAAAGTTTCCCTGTTGCACAAGTTGGAGCCGGTGCATGTTTGCAAAGCAAGGGCAACCGACGGAGAGAGAGGGAGATGAAAACCAAGCGTTGTACAGAAGTAAAGGTTGAAGGAGAAAGTGATTGCTTGTGATGTGACATTGCTGATGGCAAATCAGGTACGAGTACGAAACAAAAGACACAAAGAGGCTTCATGTGCTTTGCTCTCGCTCGCCGGGTAGACTTTTTGCTTTTATTGTGAGTTAAGGTAGCAGACAGAAAGTTCTTCAGAGTGAGCGCAGGCATGAATCAGAGAGGAGGCGGCGGAGCGTGTGAGGCGTTCAGGTGCCTGCGTGTGGGCGGAGAGGGAAGTGGGGAAAGTTCACACATCAGAACTTTTATAATGAATTAAATGGGATGCGTCCCTAAAAGACTCTGAAGAGCTCATGAGACCTATTTGCCAAATAAATTCCGAACTGTTCACATTTATAACTACCCTAGCATGTTAAACTTAATCTGTTCCATGTCTTAAGTGTGGACTGAAACATTACAACTCATCGCCTTGTGTCCTCAATGTTTCTTCAGCTATAATTAATATTCTTTTACGGATAAGCAGACATTATTAAAGCAGCATTTGTCTGGTATCGTATGAGTGACTCACCGGCTGATCTTGACAGTGATACAGGAGGATTCTGAGGACACAAACCATCCTTTACTTGTTTCCAGTTCTCAGGCTCCAGCTGGACTTGGTCAAGATAAGGATCTTTATTAAAAAATTCGCAAAAACCTTTGGGATAGTTCATCATCTTCCAGACGCTGACATGTAAATGAATTCTTTATTGAAAGCAGTGACCTATCCAAATGCTTCTTTGGCCGAGGTTGCTTCAGACAAAACACAGAGTTCTCTTCCTATTCTCTTATAATTGGTTTTCCAAACCAATTATCAGTCAAACCTATCAGCCAATCAGTCAGCGTGTACACGAGTGTGTGTGTTCTCCGCCACCACAGGGGTCACAACAGTAGCTATCAGACGCAGATCAGTCAGGGAGGCTTTAATCTGGGGTGGGTCGCTGTCAACATGACCACTTTCCATTGAGCCCCGGCTCCTCTGAGCGGCCGTCACAGTGTGGCTAGTGACAGAAAACATCAGCGAGCCACTAATCCCTGTTTAGGCCTATGAAAACAAAGACAAAGGCCTCTCCCTGCCACTTACTCTCTCTTGTTATCCCTCTTGCTGCCAGGCCCTCTCCCCTTTCACCCGGGCACCCACCCACCCTGCCCAACTCAGCCCTGATTAGCAGGCTTCACACACACACACACACACACACACACTCACTCACACACACACACACACACCGTCTGAGCCGTGCCATTGTCTCCCAGGATATCCCCTCTCTCAGCACCTGGTGGGGGAGGAGGGATTATCTCCCCTCCTAACTGCTTTAAGAATGCTCTCTACTTTTTGACTCTCTCCCACCACACTTCCTGTTTTGTCCTCCTCCTCCTCCTGCCGCCGTGGTCAAGCACAGTATGTCAGAGTGAATGAGGCTTATCCGGGAGGGGCGGGCTTCACACGTGGCGCTGTTTCAGCCTGACACTGGCCTGTGTGCCGATGAAAGAGCCTGGGGTTAAGCTACTTGACATTCTCACGCACCCGCAGCCAAATGGTCGGCATGAACGCGGCACATTTGTCCTTTCCTTGCCAGCAGTGGCACACTTGTCTGCGATACGACAAGATTGCACTGTTAAAGTCAGCTCAGTCATGCACAGGTGGAAATAACAAGGGATCAAGTCCTGCCTTCAGCTCTGTGATGTTTAGAATCCTAAAACTCCTTCTAGTTTCTTCACAGCAGCTCGTATTTCCTCCACTGTGCAGTTTGACAGGAAGGCTCGATTCTTTCACCGTTTCTGCTCACCTGCTAGAAAACGTACGGCCCATTAAAAACTGCCCTTTGTCTGTTTGGCAGGAGGAGGAGACACTTCTGCTCCTCCTGCCAGTTTGCTTGCTACGGACACAACATGGGCACAACATGGACACAACATGTGAGAGACAAACATGTCTGCTGCTCAGCATCGTCTCCTTCTCACCGTCTCTCCACGTCTCCTTCTCCTCCCTCTTTCCCCCCTTTGTGTCTTCGTCTCCCCATGACCTGAGTGAAGGCTGCTGCAGGTAGAAGCAGGATGCGGTTCTCTAACTGCAGCAGCACACACACACACACAGCACTCACAAACACACACACACAAACACAAACCTGTGCGTTTCGTGTGTGACAAGTATTAAGCAGCAGGTTCAGATGTAGATTCAGGAGATGTAACCGTAGTAAAAGAGGCTTTATTGGAAGTGTTTCTTGTTTTTCTACACATTTTCTTACCCGTCCCTGTCAGTGTAAAGATCAATAAGCTGAAGATCCTTATCCCTGAACACGGCTTTGTATTTGTTGCCATGTTGTATAACTATGTGGAAGCGTGGAAGTTAAACTATGAGGCAATTACTGAAACTCAAACAGGAGAGAGGTCACACACATGACCCAACAGTCCGGCCTCACCTGTGTGTGTGTGTGTAAACAACCACACAAAAGGGAAACTCAGCAAGTTGTTCTTCTATTCAAGGTTGCATAAAAAGTCAGTTGTGTTTGTGTTAGTTTATGTAACCTCAGTGAGCAAACCCACAGCAAGGACAGTGTTTAATACACACAGATGTGCTCCGTGATTCATTTGTTCCCCGATAAGATGGACTGGAAAACAAACAAGTGAGCCCTTTGTGTTGGAGAGGTGAAGCCATCAAGGTCTGCAGATAACCTTGTTTACGCCTCCGTATGTACGTGGAGAATAATATGAGAACGCCGCCGCCGCCGCCCCCAGAGCCTATTGGCATTCAGAAGTGAACATAAACCTGTGCGGCGTGGTTAACATCGCCCTTCAGCAGCCAGAAAGCTTCCAGTCGTCCCCGTTAATCTGCCTGGCGATCGCAGGCTGATTTTACAGAGTGCTATCGGGGCTGTGAATTGCGTGGAGGCGAAACAAAAATCAATAATTAGTTTAATTGTGTTAGGCTAATGTGCAGGAGAGCCATCTAAGCTCACATCAGCCAGCCGGGCCGGCGTGCAGGCGGAGCGGCGAGGCAGATAAGGGCGGACAGCTCTGTTACAACCAGCGGCTAATTACAAGTGATTCATCAGACAGATGCTCTGATGTCACTTAATTGATTTGTGAATTAATAATCGGAGGGTAAAATAATTCTGCCGGCGACGCAACTTCTCCTCCTCCTCCTCCTCCACCTCCTCTTCCTCCGTCACAGCACCTGGGTGGCGATGAGACGGCGTGGGTGCTGCGGGGCGATTCCACCGATCGGACCGATAGAGCACAAAGCGAGGCCAGGTGGAAGATGAAACGCTGAGCTGCTCTCCTTATCTCATTACCCAGGATCTGATTACTCCACAAATACAAGCATTGTTCTGCAGCCAAAAACAAGAGACGCTTCTGTCACAGGGATGTTTTCCAAATGGAGGTTTGAGCAAAACTAAAAGTTTATAGCGTCTTTGAAAACAGAAACACTAAAGAGTATTCCCTCATCTCTCTGCTCGACGCTGGGAGGCAGGGAGAAGCAGTTGGAAGCCAAGCAGGCTGCATTGTGGGACAACAACTCCCTTGTTGGTGTTTTTTTCACTCACGTCTCTGAGGGAGGGGGTCGGTGAGGTGAGAGAAACAGAAAAGGGAACGAGAGCAAGAGAGGGGGAGAGAGAGTGAGAGAGACAGAGAGAGTAAGACAGAGAGAGAGAGTAAGAGCGAGCAAGAGAGATAAAGAAAGAAGAAGAGAGAGAGAGTGAGAGCGAAAGATAGATAGAGTGAGAGCGAGCGAGTGAGAGAGAGAAAGTGAGAGCGAGAGCAAGAAAGAGTGAGTGAGAGCGAAACACAGAGAGAGTGAGAGCGAGCGAGTGAGCGAGTGAGAGAGGGGGAGAGAGAGAGAGAGAGAGAAAGAGAGAGAGAGAGAGAGAGAGAGGTAAGTCGCAGGCAGGGGTGGGTACACATGCAGGAACAAGGCCGTGGCCTGGGGGAAACCAGGTTAATGCCACTGTGGTTGGTTAAGGTTTGTACTGTTGTTGTGGCCAGGTAAGGGGGGGGGGGGGGCAGAGGGGGGTTAGGGGGGTTAGGGGGTCACCAGGGACGGGAAATAATGAAGAGGAAAGCCTCATCCACTTCCTTGGTTTAGCCTTTGGCCTCTAATGAGGGCTCTTGACACCGGGGAGCACACTGAGATGACGCGTTTGGCAGTCTGGCAAATTGACCTGGGAGCCTGACGGGTGATTGACAGCGACTCCTCAGGGCGCCTATGCTGCCCTGCATGTGTGTGTGTGTGTGTCTGCATGTGTTTGTATGTGAAGGAAAGCGTAAGACTGACAAAGACGAGAGATGGAATGAGTCAGAGAGAGCAGAAGAGAGAGAGAGAGAGAGAGAGAGAGAGGAGAAGAAGGAGTGACGGGCCTGCTGGCGATGAAGAGTGAGGAAGAGGAGCACGCCAGCAGTGGAATGGTGATTGTGGGTAATTTGGTTCAGGACCAAAATTAGAGCAGAGGTTCAAACATCAAAGTGGTGTGGAATGAAAGTGTTTACCAGATGCGGTCATTTGATATCTCCCTCCGTGTGTGTGTGTGTGTGGTGTGTGTGTGTGTGGTGTGTGTGTGTGTTAATACCAAAAAATGCATTTTCTTGCCTTTTCCCACCTAGTTGTACTCATACTCCATGAAACATTACATCAGATCCCTCATAAGCACATTACACTCCTTTCATCATGTACCTTAAGTTGCCGTATAGAGTTCTGATTGTGTAATTATTATGACGGATATAAATGAGAGCGCTCTTCATAATGGCTGCTAACATTATAAAACTTAGTAATTATAGCCGAGCCTCCTCATCAGCCTGCAGAGTGCGGCATTACCAGCACATTGCTAATGATTAACAACATGAACAACATTTGTACTGTAACCCATCAGGATGATTTAAATCACACGGTAATAAGCCACTCAAGGTGAGAGGCAATTAGATTATAATGAGGTCTTAACAGGGGCGTAATCAGAAATTTGGGGTCTCCTGGAGAACAAGGTGTCAAGGCTCATTTTTAAATAAAGGAATCTCTGGAATCGTCCCCACCTGAGGAACTATAAGAGACGTCTGCATGTTAGGAGAACGTCTGGAGCCAGAAGGAGAGCAGACACAGGAGCACACACACACACACACACACACACACACCTCATTAGGTTCCTACATGTTTACGTTCACTCTCTCTGCTTATTCTCTCATTACTTTGCAAGTTGCCAGGCATCAGTTTTATATATAGGCCATTAGAGATATTGTATATGGCAAGGTGTGACAAACAACACAAAGCATTGATTCAGCGCTCACGTGCCCGCCCGCCTGTAAATCAGACGCTCCAGCAGACGGCACGCCCACACTCCATAACTCCTGCTCCTACCTGCAGGCTGAGACGTTGAGCTGGCTGGAGTGCTATGAGTATCTGAATGATTTCTTTATGTCTCTCTTTAGCAGGCCCACATATATCAGCCAGACCCTCGGTGTAAACGTCTATTTATCTCCCAATCTAGAAACAGAACGACCCGGCACGGCCGTAAACTAGACCTGGAGGGGAGAGGCTGTACCTGGTGGGAGGGGGTGCTGCCATGACGGTGAGCAGGGAGTTACAGCACCGACGTGAGTCATGACTCAGACTGGTACAGATGGAGTAAACTATGTGTTTTTGTTAAGATACGTCTGTTAATCATCCTTATTTACATACTGGGGCCACAGAGGAGAACATCTACTCACTCAGACTGAGACCTGGAGGCTTCAAAGGAGGAGAAACTCCATTTATTCTTTTGTTTAGGATTCTATTTGTGATTTCCTTTACATTTCCTTTAAGAAGCCTGGTTTGCTTCCACTTGGTGACTTCTAATGTCCCTCTAAATGTGTCATAATGACGTGAGGAGAGTCTGGGAAGGTGGAGATGTGCTCTTCTGAAGGAGAGGCAGAGTAGGAGGACACCTAAACCCATGGAGGCTGAGAGAGAGAACAAGGATCCAACATGCAACTGCAATGAAGGAAGAGCCAAGAAAACCACAGTATGAAGTTATTCACACCTAAAATAAGAATGTGTAGGATCAGATAACTGTGATAGGAACCAGGTGAAGGCCCGTCTGCTAGCTTCACTCCTGTCAACACACTGCAGGCTCCTCATTAACATCCAGGACCTGTAAATGTGCCAGTGGGCCTTTTATCCTCAGTCAGATAAGCAGGAGGGGAAAAAAAAAAAAAGTCCAATCACAACAACAACAACAAAAAAGAAAAAAGAAAGACGTTTTAGCCGGAGGGGAAGAAAGCAAAACAATCATTAGACAGGCAGAGCTCGTCTTTCAAGCAGACAAATTAAAAAAGAAATAAATAAAATAAGAACGGATGGTCTGGGGTGAAAGTGAACAACAATGATGGCGTGACAGCTCTGCTTTATTCGGCTAATAACGCCGTCGCAGCACCGCGGAGCCAGGCCGGCTGAATTATCGCCCCTCTACACCCGATTGCTGCCATTTTTCTTAAAGTCTCCCCGAGGAGCGAGCCGGCGGTTCACACACCGTCTGCTACATTCTTCCACCCCAGGGGCTGCGGCGATGTGGCTGCGAGATATGTGGAGAGTTACGGCGCTGCTTTCAGGGGCTGTTAGTTCTCATATCTTGTTTTAAGGCCGGAGTGATGGGAGCGATGAGAGAGAGAGAGGGAGAGAGAGGGAGGGTTGAGTTATGGAGCGCGGTGGGGGAACTGGAAACACTTCCCGTCGCTCCGCAATGGAGAGATGAATGATGGGATGGGAGTCTGTACTGCCTCGGCCTCGGACGGGGAGGAGTGGGAGGGTAAACACTCCACTCTGCCATCCTTCTGGCTGTCTGGGAGGCGAGACGAGGCGAGGGTCTGCTCGCCGCCTCGTTTCCTATTTATCTGGGTTCATCTCTGCTGCTTCGTCTACCTGGTTGGCACCGTTGGGTTCACTGCCCCTCTCTCTCTCTCTCTCTCTCTCTCTCTCTCTCTCTCTCTCTCTCTCTCCCTCTCCCCACTTTCTGCCTCTACATTGTCGTTCAGTGTGTTAACATCTCTCCAGCTGTGTTTTCCCCTCGGCCACATCGTTTGTCCTTACAATCGTTTGCTTCAGAGCAGGAGCTCAGAATGGCTCCATAACCGGAGTTGTGCTCCCAAATGATTCATATTGTTGCTAAAGTAGATAAGAATCTCTCTCTCTCTCCCTCTCTCTCTCTCTCTGTCCCGTGGAATGTGATGATGACAGAGCATGCCATCCTGATTACAAGCTTCACACACACACACACACACACACACACACACACACACATAGAGCGGCATGACTGAAGTCTTCCTCGCTAAAATGGAGAAGACGTAGATCAGCTGCGGCGATGGATACACTGTCTGACAAAAGCATAACCAGGCCTAATCCAATATACACACACACACACACACAGGCCCTCACACACACCACAAACAATATGGAAGACAGATTGTTAACAGTTGTGAATCATAAGAGGTTTTCTTGCTTTGGTCACCTTCAGTCCAACTGATCAAATGTGACACGACATGGAGGTCCTGTCACTCTGCACTGTGTGTGTGTGTGTGTGTGTGTGTGTGCAGGGGGGGGCTTCTCTCTTCAGTGCCCCTCTCTACATTTCTACATTACTGAAGCCAAACTCCCCATTTCTCAGGTTTCCCTTCCTCCCTGTCATCCTCCCGTTCTTCTTCTTCTTCATCTCAATGCTTTAACTAAGCTGATTAAAGGAACTCCCTCCCTCCCACACACACTCCACCACACACTGCCACCCTAACCCTCACGCAGCCCCACAGACCTCCAGCAGCCAGGGGCCCGTCCGCTCCCCGTGCATATTAAGTGTGGGATTTGTGTCCTGGGTTTGAAATTGGAAATCACAAGTAAGAATAATCAGCTTTGGGAGGTTTCACCTTCTGCTCTCCTGTGCCTGTGCCTGTGCCTGTGCGTGTGTGTGTGTGTGTGTGTGTGTGTGTGTGCGCGCGCGCATGTGTGTTATTTTCCCCTGTCTCCAATGGCAACAAGGAGCCAGTACACTCCCCTGCTGTGAGTCAGAGTGCTTATTCACCGGCTCGACGGGGCCAAACCCCCTCAACCCCCCCCACAAAAATAAAAAGCCCTTCTGGTTATTCACTCCCACCCACCTTCCATTTATAAAAGGGACCCAGAAATAGACCAAGAGGCTATTAGGAAAAACACAGCTAGAGGAGGAGGAAGCAGTAGGGGTTTACAGTGCAGAGCCATTCAAGGGTACACTCTCCTCCGCTCTCTCTCTCTCTCTCTCTCTCTCTCTCTCTCTGCCCATCTTTGTTCTTATGAATCAATGCTTTGGTGAACATGCTCTCATTATGGCGCTGTAGCCGGGGCCTTGTTCTCTTGTGTCCCTGGCGATGGTTTGAAAATAAGGACGATGGAGAGAGAGAGAGAGAAAGAGAGGAAAAAGGGGGAACAAAGAAGAGAGAGGAGTCTGAGAGGAGAGGAGATGTAAAGGGAGGAGATGAGGGAGAACATTAATGAAGCCTAATGCAAACACTAACACGCTGGTATTCCTTTGGAGATGAATCATCACCTCAGGTCTCTGCATTCATCATCAAATCTGAAGATGAGTGGTTTGTATAAAGAGATTTCTAAAGCGGTTCATAAATAAAAGGATAGTTGAATGTCCTCCTGACCTAAAGGTGCCTGAGGAAACACATCAGGGCCCAAAGGAGCCAGGACAGAATCATTCACTTCTTCCTCATGACACCGTTTACAGTCTCACCGGCTCTGCTCCCGGTGATAAACACATCCGTGACTCAGGCTCCGCTCCGGAAACAGATGTCTGCCGTGATTTACTGTGATCATGCAGACACGCGGCCAGACGACACACACACACACACACACGAACACACACACACACACACACACACAGATCGCAGAGAGTCACATTTTCTTGCCATCAATCCCCAGATGCATCAATATCAGTCCGCA
Organism: Genypterus blacodes; assembly: GCF_046128005.1. Lineage (NCBI taxonomy): Eukaryota > Metazoa > Chordata > Actinopteri > Ophidiiformes > Ophidiidae > Genypterus > Genypterus blacodes. The sequence goes on along the minus strand of NW_027467132.1, from coordinate 2,155,018 downwards.
TGTCTTCATTTTATGGAGGAAATAGTGGTGGAATTGGAACCTATGACTGAAAATATGCTTCATTACTTAAAGGCAAGGGTGTCGTCTGCGTATACGGTTATGTGTTAAGTTTGTAAATATAAGGAAACAAACAGGAAATAGAGAATTTAGAGAAGAAATTTCTCTTTATTATGACTATTTTGGAAATGTTTATGTGCATTCATAAATAAAAATCTTAAATTAAATCAAAATTAAATAGTTAAATAGTAATAAATGACTGTATAATGGACTGGAAGGTAAAAATAAATATAAACACACACACACACACACACACACACACACACACACACACACAGACCTACAGCAGGATGTATAGAGACTGTATGGCTGCTCTTAGCTGGAAGTGTGTGCTCACCCGTACAGGAAGCATCCCGACACAACACTCCTCACCCATAAACATAAAAACATAAGCTGCCGTGAAGAAACACACACACTTCATCATCCAGGCCATTTCCACCGCCACGCGATGAAGAAACCGCCGCTTCCTACCAAAGGTCATAAACCCGCGTTGAGTTTAATTGACGTCCCTGACTGCCACTAAAACACGGCCATTATCCGGAGCAGAACCACGGCGGGTCGACCCGGCAGTGAGCCTTTAATGACGGCCGTATAACTACAGGACGGGCACGACTCTTTATGTTTAATCATGACGGAGAAGACGAGTGTTTCTGGGACGCCGTCTCTCCCCGGGACACTTACAGGCCGTGACAGCAAACGGATGCCGGAGTCGCCGTAACCGCCGGCAATAACAGTAAATAAAATACAGATGCAGGTAGAAGCCGCAGACACAGACGGGGCAGAGGAACCACAGACAGTTTGATGTAGAGATGGTGTAGGAATGTTAGCAGGGGAGGAGGGAGAGAAGAGCGGAGCAAACGAGCTAAGAACTTGTCCTTTGGTCCAATCAAGGAGCCGATTCAATAAGCCTGATGAAGTTAAAATGCCTGTGGTTATTAACTTCCCCTCTAATGTCTGCTGGAGCAAACACAGCAAGCATAAAAGTGTCATTCCACAGAATATGACACCCATTCTTTGAAAAGAGGCCAGGCTCCAAGACCTTTGGAGCCTCTGAGACGATACCAGATGACATCATGGGCCCATTAGCGCAGAGCGATAAGGTGAACCAATAAGCCGCCATTACTCTGTTGCGAGGAGCTAACAGCATTTTTACAGGCATGCTGATGGCATTAGGAATGTCTGCCCCGGCCCCCGCAAGGCTTTTATTAGGACCCGCGTCCAGCTCAAACGGATCTGACTCAGTTGACCTAACAAAGCTTTTGTCCCATTTTTCTAGAGAGGTCCGACATCTAAGTCCCGGTCCCAGCAGACCCCCCACAGCTCCGACAGCTCTCTCTCTCCCTCATGTGTGTGTGTGCAAGAGTACTTTAAATACAGGCTTCTACTCCATCTGTGTAAGGGAAAGTGGAGGGCGTGATGGTTAAGAGACGAGACCACGGACAAGCGGACTACAATCGTAGCGGTTAGCGTGGAATGGAAGCGGAATCAACGTCGCTCCTTTGTTGTGTTTAACATACTGAGGTGTGTGTGGATGAGGTGTGTTTGGTACCAGGAGACATGTGCAGCATGGAGAGGCAACATGTTGGTGCAGCTCTACAGGAGATGCTGTCGTGTAAACAACAAGGCGAAGAAGAAGAAAAGGAAAAAGGCTTCAAGTTCACAGGGAAATTGTAAAAAAAAAAACAAAAACGGAACGGAACGAAAAATGCAAAGGAGCTGTTTGGAGGTCGGAGCTATTTCAATGCCTTGTGACTCCGTGTGGAATATGGGAATGAGGCTTAAGACAGATGGAATGTGCGGCTGGCTGGTCTTGTGGATTTGGGACGTATTCACCCATTCAGCTCCCTGTAATTACAAAGGCTCTTGTTGAGATCCGATTTGCCGCCGGGAGCTTGTTCAAAGCGCGGGGGGCGGGCGGGCAGGGGAGGGGGGGGGGGGATTGGAATAACAATGGCGGCGTTCTGACAAAAGAATATGGATACTGCCCCCTAAAATAAAATAGCGGAATCTAATGGCGTTTCTCTGTTGAGTGCGCCGGCTCAGTGGCTCACATGTGGGCAAGGTAAATTTAATTACGTGCCCTGTTCACTTTGCCAGGCTTTGGGTTTAGGAGGAACTAGTGTCTTGATACAGTTGTACCCCGGCGGCCATGTAGGGAAAAGTGTTAAACGCGGGGCAAAGCCTCTGTGACAAATGATGCAGCAGCCGTTTGGTAGGAAGAAGCGGGAACTCTGTGCTTTTCTTTGTCATAAAAATCTGCTATAACAGGAAGCTCATCACTCCAGCAGACCGCACCGCTGTAAACAATCGTAGCGGTTAGCATTCCTGCTCGCTCCTCTCTGTTTGGATCTATGTGTGTGTGAGTAGAGACGGAGATCAAACCCGTGGAGGCGCGAGAGTCATCTGCTCCCTGACACGGTTCATAGTGCCAACGTGTCAGCGAGCGAGTCACCTGCCTCTCAATCGCATTCGTCACCTGATCTATTTCGGGCGCAGATCTGTGCGAGAGCGGCCGCGGCATCGGTACGACAGGAATGAAAGCAGCGATGCCATATTAGTAGATGGGACCCGTGATTAGGTTACCAAATTGAGTTATCTATCATGTGAAGAGCAGTTTCTCACACGGTAATCTCATATTCGAGAAGCAGACGCATCGCACTGGGTTTGATTCAGTCAAAATTGATTTTTCAGTGGCTGAATTCTTCTCACATTTGTTGAAAGCGTTTCCCCTGGGTGCTCTCCACCAATTAGTCACTCTGCCTCTCCAAAACAAACCATTACATTTACTTCACAACGTGGAGACGACAAACACAGATATCTATTTTCTTCATCTGGCTCCCGCACGGCTCCGTCACTTAACCGTGTTGGACCCCGGCAGCCGCCCGCTGGAGCGCTGCGGAGGGATTAGCCGTCTATTTGCAGATGCGGATCGTCAGGAATAAGACGTCCTCCGGTAACCGTCAACAAATGAGGCCTCGGCAGCCGGCGGCCATGTTCATACCTCCTCCAAACCGCTCTTCATTTCCCTTTCTGCCCTCCCTAAATGGCTCCCCCCTCTGTCTCCCCCCCCTCCCTTTCCTTTCATCTAGCGCCGAGAATTCATTAGGCAGTGTACGCATGTCTTCCAGGCTTCCCATTTGAAGTACATTGATAAAGCACACACTGTATATGCAAACCTTAATCAGCTTGATCCACTTGATGTAGAATTGAAGGCGAGGTGACTCTATCTCTCCCTCCCCCCCTCCCTCCCTCCCTCCCTCCCTCCCTCCCTCTCCTCTCTTCCTCCTTCAGCTTTCGGGGCTGTTTACTTTCTTAAATGAACATAATGGTACAAACGGAGGAGAGATTGCCTTCTGTGTGCTCCATCGCATCACATCCATCCCACAGGGCCTCTGTGAAGCGCCGGGTAAAAAATGAAAACAGAGCGGGGAAATAATTCACTTGCTTTGCCTGGGAGATACATGCTGCTATCAGTGTGGACACCCTGCGATAAGGCTGCTGTGCATGTGGAGCATCAGGGGGCAAACATCAGAGGGGGAGGGGCCAACAGGCGCCTTTCCTAACACATATTCAGGCCTTTTCCACTGCCGGAGGAGGAAGGTTAGTCACTCAGAATGACCATAACAGTAACAGCAGTTGACGACCTTTGTGTGAGACCATTCGCGGCACCTTCAGCTCTCTCAACCACAACATTCCACATCTGCATCCCCGTGTTTTCCCTCTTTCAGGTAAAGGACACACACACACGTACCGTAGCTCTCAGTCACACAAGGACGCAGAACTGAAAAGGCTGCCGGATGTCGGAGATAAACAAAGACACATCGCCAAAAAAACGCTGGATCTCCGAAGAGAAGAAGAGGCAGCAGAGCTTCATCTCCAAGCACGATGCAGAGAATCCAAGAATCCCCATACAAATCAGTTAATATGCGAGAGTAAAATGTATAAAATGCTGTAAAGCAGAGAGAGAGTCTGTGTTTCCTGATGTGAGTCATGGGAGCAGGAGAGGAAGCCGCTCTGACTGAGCTGCAGCTATGAGCAAAAGAGCTTCAACCACAACCAGGTGACGCTAAAGGATTCATTTGTTTGTGAATAAATGATTGAGAGGTTGGATTTAATCAAAGCTACAGACGCTGCAGTCACAACCTGACGTTCGTCTCACTTTGATTGCATCTTAATGAAAATTTAGACTCTAAGAATCACCGGCTGATTGTTGATTGTGGAGTTAATTAGTGAAGCCATATAAGAGACGGCAAACATTAAAAAAACAATTAGCGTGGATTGTCTTTGTGCTGGTGTGAACATTAGAGCTGATGAATATACAGCAAACATCATCTCCATTTACTTTAATGATCCAGTCAGACGGCCAAATCACATCACTTTGGTACAGAACCATGCTATCGTCCATAACAAACGGCAGCCCACACTGATTGTTCTGGTTGATGACGACCAAAGAAGCAGCAGCAGTGAGGAAGAGTCGTCGTTCACACAGCTGCTGCAGAAAGGTTCATGTGTGTGTGAACCCAAACACACATAAACAAACCACAGCTCATCAGAGGAGCAGAGGTCACAAAGTTTCTCTCAAATGTAAAGCCTGACCTTTAATCTGAGGCAGAAAATGCATTAGCTGCCTCTTAATGTGATTAGTAGAGCGTGCAGAGGTTCTGACGGAGGTTCTGCCGTGTGGAGAGAGCAAAGAGGAAGATGTTTCTTTCTAGGTGAGGATCTTTAGGCTCTCTCCTTCTCTCTGCTGCCTGCCAGCGCGGTGGAGCTGCAGAGGACTTCAAGGGCTTTGCACTACTGAGCTCGGCGAGTGCCATATCTACCCCCCCTCACACACACACACACACACACACATACATACACACACACCTCTGTCTCTGTGTCTGACTCTCTCACCCGCGCTCTAAGGAGCTTTAGAGACTCGACTGGGTAATGGGAGCAGCAGTCAATCAAATTGCAGTTTCAAAGGTGATGCTGTTTTCACGCCCGCTTCTTCCCCACAAATCCCAGCGAGCCTGGCACCTGTCAGGTTCTTGCTCTGAAACCCCCGGCAACCGACGCCCCGTCACCCAAACCTCAGGGTCCCACGGCGGACGAGGGGGAGGAGGAGGGGGTTCGACTCTGTCAGTTGCCTGTCGAGAAATGAGGTCATTCCATCAGGCTGGGTTTACGACGGCGTTTTAATAAGGCGAGAGCAAACAGAGAGAGAGAAGACGGTCCTGTTTGAATCTGCTTCACCTTTAAGTCAACCTGCTTTGAGTCAGAGCAGGATTTGTTCTTCGGGTTTTAGGGTGAAATGATATTTACTGTGGCTTTATACAGAACTGAAGCAGAATAAATCCTAGGTTTCCAGTGGTGCCCTTCACTTTTACAGAGTCTGACAGCGTTGTCAAAACACCAGTGGTGCTGCCAGCTCTAATAACGGGAGCTTGGTAATAAAGTGTCAAATGAGCTCCTGTTGTGCCGCCGTCCCGTAGCAGAACAGTAAAACCTGAGACGGACCTCCGGATGGACACAGAGACCAGGGGGTCCTCGTCTCTCCTGAGGTTTACAGGGCTCAGGACCGAGCCGCTCCCAGCTTTACAGTCACGCTGACCTTCCCATTAGGGCTCCATTACCTAGAGTCTATTAGAGAGGAAGAGGCTGAGCCGGGCTCTTCACCAGCTGCAGCCTCTCCTTACCAACAAGAGAGCACACATCTGAAAGGTTGTGTGAGTCATGAATGCTTTCATTATAGAGTAAAATGATACAAACAAGACGTCAAACTAGACAGTAGACCGCCAATCGTAGGCGTGTGGACCCAGCCCTTCAAAATAAGAGTCATTCAACTCATCCACACTGTCCCCCCGTGCCTCTAATTAAAATATTCCTTTTTGTAATGACAGCGCCAAAGGGAAGCACCATAAACAAACAAATGGGAGCATAGACGGTGCTGTGTGTGTGTGTGTGTGTGTGTGTGTGTGTGTGTGAGAAGGAACTGGGACTGTTTGATCTCCTTCCCACCACGCTATTGTTTGACTAGAGGAAAGAGACGCATTAGTGCAAGTGTAGCCGCTTTCCAACACTCACACACACACACACACACGCACACGCACATGCACGCACACACACACACACACACACACAAACACACACAAACAGCCTGTCTTCAACATTCCCCGTTTCCCAGTGACGTTCCATAAAACAAAGCAAATGCTATGAGTTAATTTCAACTCAATCCATGTGAAGGGGGCCCTCACAGACTGGTACAGGGTCCAGGAGGAGGGCAGGGGGGTCTGGGCTCTGGTGACACGCCTCCAGAGGTCATATGATAATCATGAGTTCTCTTCCCGCATGCTTCCCTCCCCAGATAATACTGTTTACTCTTCACGCTGCAGGAGACGGAGCTTTCTCCCCACAGTGGCAGCGAGCCAGCAGAGAGCTCTGCATTGATGCTTTTGTGCATATGCAGCATTTACTAAGCTGCATATCAATAAATAAAAGAATAAAGAAATAGTGGAGATAAGGTTTCCCTCCGGGCCTCAGACCTCAGTAACATTAGACAGGTCGGGGTTAAACGCCGCTCGTTTCCGTCTTTCATACTGACGACTGACTGACATCCCGGAATGAGACGCCCCCCCCCCCCCCCCCCCCCGAGCCACCTCGTGTATTTCCTGTTTGGCCAACATCAAACAGGAAGTGTGTGTTATCTCTGCAGCTATAAAGTCTTACGTTACACTGAGAGCAACTGTTGGGTCTCTCAAGCGTTCCAGTCGGTTTGGATCTTTGAAATGCGTCGCACAAAGTTTAATTTTTCTCTTCAAGCCCACGCAATAATGAAAAAATGATTGAGAATTCTAAATGTGTTGACGCTGTATATTTGACAATGAAAGTTCCATTAAGTTTCATTTAGAAATGCAAATGAGTGTTTATGTTTGCGGTGACAGGCGAGTGACAGAAGTCTGAAACGTGAACGTATTTCAAGCTCATTTCTGCAAATTGCAAATAGCAGAAAGCCTCTGAGCTGAATAAGAACCGGTGCATGTTATTATATCTCAAAGGCTCCAAGACAAACATTACACACACACACACACACACACACAGCGCCGGGGCTGGAATACACAAGATATGCAAAGCGGCGAGCGCTGCAGAACACAAACGTGGAGCTGAACATCTGTTGCATATTTCAAATCCAATCACAACACTCCAGAACAACTAATCCAGTTACTGCAGGAATACTCCATACTGTGCTATCAATACTTCACGCTGCATATAAGCTCGGGTTTCTAATTAACGTGCGACACAAAGCTTCTGTACGGTGACATAAACGCGAGCAGGAAGAGAAAGATAAGACTGTTTAGTTTAGTAAACCAGCTGCAGAACTAACAGTGACCATGTTCATGAGCTCAGCAGCAGCTCAGGACATTTCAACCAGGGGCTTGATGCACTCACATGACGCAGTGTAACCATGACAACCATAAATGTGTGTGAGGCAAATCTTAAGTTTGTTTTGAATCATCCAATCAAGAGAAATGGTATCACTCCATCTTGGTCAGTCAGACTTAGGGAGCGTCATCAAAGTGCACACCTACATGCAGGAGGACTCCATAATTGTTGCATAAAAATCTATACACGAGTTAAAATCCGTTAAAGTGCAACTGCAACAACAACAACGACAACAACATGTTATAAGAATCTAAATCAAATCTAATCTTAATCATAATATGTGTTGGAATAATTACAATTTGATTTTCTATGAGAATCTGACAGGAACTCTGAATAAAGATCGATGTGTAATAAGTTTACGTTTGGCTGCGTTCTCGTCTCACAGGATCGCAGCTTTGAACTTCACAAACACACACAGACACACACACGTTCATTAGGCAGGAGAGAGTGAAGGTGTGTGTGAACGTTGTATTGTTTACTTTCATGTAATATTCACTCTGATCTACGGTGATGAGACGAGTCGCCGCTATCTGACCCTCAGTCTCTTTTCCTGTTTCTCTCTTTCTCTGCTTGATCTTCAGTGTTTGCTCTCAGGCAGCATTAATAAATCAGCACTGGAGAAGAAAAAGAGAATTCATACGATCATACAGCACCGCCGTGCAGAGCTGATCAATAAGAATCAATAGGATTCTGTCCATCACTGATCAACATCTTGTAGTCTTGTGATCAGAGTACACAGATGAGCCGGACAGCAGGTTGAGGATTGTTTCTCTTACTGCTTTACGTTCATTTAAACTTCAGAAACATGAAAGCTGCTCTGACACAAGTCTGTGCCTGAGGATCTCATGGCCCTGGCTGCTGGAGGGAGGAAGCCTCTACATGAGACGTATGGATCAGAGGTCTTCACTAAGCTCTGGGCGTATTGGCACATGGATTCTGTTGGCGACTGGAGGGAGCAGATAAACTCATCAAGTGAACTGAGGCTATCCTGAGTTACAGGAGAAGGATTCTACATATTCTCACTGCAGATCGTCTTAAAAACACACAGACAGTCTGACACAGAGGCTCTATCTCACGGTCGCACACACACACACACACACACACACACACACACACACACACACACACACACCCCGCCCCACCTGAGCCCAGCGACGAAAGGTCACAAGCCCCCAAGTGACAGCTGTCAATCACAGGAGGTGGGTATTATCCAACCCATTAATAACATCCTGGCCGGCTGTGGGAGAGAGCTGGTCACCGCGGGAGACGACCTGCAGGGGGACCTGAGGGAGCGTCGGAGTGGTCCCTCTACAATTTACTCTTTCACCTAATCACAAAGCCGGTTTGTCCTGTGACTTAATAAGAGCTGCAGAGCGTCTGTCAGCAGCGGCTAAGCGCCTCTTACCTTTCTGGCACTGCGGGGCGTCCGTTGCGGGGCTTGTTGACCTGAGCGTACAGAGCCTCCAGGGGCGGCTGGTTGGTCTGAGGGCCTGGGGGGGGATGGTGAGGGGCCTGGGGGGCCTGAGGGAGATGGTAGCGGTGGTGGCTGTTGAAAGGCTCTGTGGCGCTGCCGTCTACGGACGAGTTCAACGACTCGATGCCGGCGTACGTGTGCTCGTCGTCTGAACTGTAGGTGCCGCACACCAAATCCTGGATCTCGGCGTATTCCGTATTCTCGTTGGTCGGTCGCTCCCAAGGCTCCCTCATCTGGGGCCGTCTTCTGTTTATGAAAAGAGAAGAAGAAAGAGAATAAGTGAGATACAAACTATAAGGGATTTGACAAAAACGTGAATAGAAATCGCAAAATCCAATAACTGTGATGAACAAACTCACGGTTTAGGGTCGAGTTAGAATAGTTTCTCAATTTGAACGCGAGAGTATGATTCTACAGGGTTTCATAAACAGCTGTGAGACTAACTTGTAATGTATTAAAGGTCTTCTTTAGGTCGTATAGATAAAAAAGCTGTCTGAGGCAAATGGATCAGTTCACTTCTTCCTCAGGTCCTCTAACACAGGAGAGGTGTGGGAGAGACGGCCAGGCCCCCTATCTGCTGTTCCCACACCTCCTTCCTGTCCCTGGAACCACTCTCACACACACACACACACTCACACACACACAACAGAGCCTTTCACAGGTCCTTTCCTGTCTCGTGTGTGAATGTCCCTCTGTCCACAGCTAACAAGATTCAGTTGCCGTGCCCAATGCGAGTGAGACAGGGGAAGGTGGACAGTGGGAGGTAGAGAGGTGATGTGGGGGGGCGGGGGGGGTGTTGACCTCCCACTGTGGTGACCCTGGCAACAGCCACCAGACCTCTCAACGCTTCCAGATGTGGTATTTCTGCTGTGGGGCGATGTTCACACACACACACACACACACACACACACACACACACACACACACACACTCAGAGCCTCCCACTGGTGTTAGACCCTATTACCTCAGGTCATAAATGACCTCTGAACTCCCAACGCTGCTCCTCAAAGATGATTGACAGCATTGCCACAGTTTGGAACAAGACCATCGTCCCCTCTCCCACAGACTCCCACAGACCCTCACACACTCCCACACACTCCCACACACTCCCACCCACCCAGCTGAACTCTCTCCCATGTCTGTGTATTTTAATAACACTAATCTCATTTCAAACAATGCCCATTTTTCAGCGCTAGATTAACCCAATTCCCACATCCCAGCCCGAGACCGTCTTGTTTATTTTTAGCCGTCCAAAATCCCATTTTCTCAGCATTATCTGCAGAATGAGATTTTGATGGAGGCCTGATGCGATGCGGCCTGATGTGCAGTCATCTGTTAAGCCTCTAAGCTGATTTAGTGTCTCTCTGCATGGAGCAGGTACAGAGTGGAACTTATCAACTCCGCCGCTCCGCCACTTTTCCGTGCGGTCTCACTCCGCCGCCCCGCTGTCACCAAATAGAAAATCGCGTGTAAGGCAAAAAACGCTAATTCCCAGAAGCCCTTTCACCTGCCATCTGGCTTAAAGTGATGTCAGATCTCTGCCAGGAAGGAGCAGACAATGATGTTACCACAGGTTCACGGAAGTCCACAGGGATCTCCAGGCCCTCTGGCGTTTAATGGACTAATCAGATTCATAAAAATGGCAATATTGACATTTGGAACGAGATAATGGCCTTAGCTAGACTGGCGACATCAAGCTGAGAGAGAGAGGGAGAGAGAGAGCGGGAGAGGGAGAGAGACAAAGAGAGAAAGGGGGAGAGGGAGAGAGAGAGAGAGAGAGAGGCAGTCTGCCGTAGATAAAGTTAATAGGTGCATTTGAATGAAAGGATATTCCAGAACAAAGGAATCAGACTCAGACCTTTACGAGCATCAGAGCCAGCTGATTGTCCCGCATTGCAATTTTGATCCTGTTACACACTCATCAACCTTCAAAATAAGATAAACTGCATTCTGTTCTTCTTCTTCACCCTCTTCAATAAAAGCAGAACAGACAGGAAGCGTTCGTATCCCGAGCTCTCTGTGATGAAGACTGTGCCGGGGGATGAAGAGGCCCCTCCACCTGCGAGTGTGAAACCCTTCCATCCATACTCGCTACTCTGTTCTTCTTCAGCAACCTGCAAGTGCTGCTTCCACCCCAGCTTCTCCTGGGAGAGAGAGAGAGCGAGAGACCACCCTGCTCTGCTCCACACACACTCCATTAGACGATTAATGGCCCAGCATGTTAACATTGAGGAAAGTGCTGCCCGTTATTACTGTACAGCCCCAATTACCAGACCCCTTCCTCCTCTCCTGGTCTCCTCCTCTCCTCCTCTCCTGGTCTCCTCTCAGCAGATACAGACCTCCAGCCTGCCACATCTCTTTCTTCTAACACAGAACAATCCAGCCTTAATGGATCCACTTTAGTCTGTAGACTGAGGAACGAGCTCATCCAGATGTATTATCAGGGATTTCACTCAATAGTTGTCATAGTGACGCTTTACTTATATAAGAGGAGACGAGCTGAGGTACTGTGGGAATTAAAATGATTGTATTCTTACCAGATGACAGAACTTTAGCTGGTTCTTCATCACGTTACATAAGGAGAGCATTTCCTCCGGCCCTGCAGACGGTCTGGAGTCTAGACGGTCTAAAGCTGAGGCTTACAGGGCAGAGGTTCAGCTCTAATCTACCGCTCTTTCAACTCTATCAGCTCTATCTGTTAGTGATCATGATCGCTGTCTGACTTTAAGGTGAAGTTAAGTTGTCAAGTTTCTTTTCAGCTCATTAGAAAACAAAAGCTTAAAGACAACAACAACAACAGCTCATTCCATTAACAGGTTAAGTTTGGAGCACAGCGGTATCACACACACACACACACACACACACACACAGAGGATCACCTCAGGTCCTTCCTCTCCACACTGAATAAGTCACGCTGCTTATTCAACACGTCTGGGACATTTTGGATCAACAAAGCCGCTCACACACTTCTTCTCCATATGCTTGAGCTTGGGCGTGTGTGTGTGTCTGTCTGGGCTCTGAAACTCATTTTCAAGTGTAGACACACAGAAGTTTGCCTGCCTGCCTCTTTAATATGCATAGTTACTGCTCTGGATGAAACTGAATGTATTTGCTCTCCTTCTTCCTCACCAAGCCGCCTGAAATCCATTTATTTAGTTTCAACACCGCCTCATCAGAACAGGTTCTACTGTTCTGATGGGCTGCAGAATGGATCTGAATCTAATCAAAGTGCTCCACTCACAGAAAATTACATATGCATACACTGTAAATGAGTGTGTGTGTGTGTGTGTGTGAGCTGTGTACAATCACAAACCTCCGCCCGCCCGCCGCCTGTGTGTTGACACTTGCCACATAACAGCATAATGCAATCACAGATATAATTATTCCAGTTATGTGGCGTTAATTCCCAGGGTGAGCGATCACGTTAACCTGCTGTAGGTAGCGATGTCATTACAAATGTAATCACACTTCAGACAATTTCAGGATTGTGAGGTGATTAGATGGAGTGTGGAGATAACATGGGCAACATAAGAAAGTGTATTTGTACATGGGATTGATTCAAGAGCAACCAGGAGGAGGTGGGCCAGTGTTGGGGCAGTGGTCTGGTCTGCTGTGGTGTGTGTGGTGTGTGTGTGGGCAGCAGCAGAGAGGCGGTGGAGTGCTGGCTGTAGATAAAAAGCCAACTGGAGCCAAGCAGATAAGACAGAATGGACATCATCATCAACAGCTGCCACAGGGAAACACACAAAGAACCGGAGTTCAGTCCAGGCGTTCGCTGAAGGAGAAGAAACACGGTTGGGTCACTGTTGTGTCCGCACCACGCCACGCCGGCTGTAGGTATAGTTTGGGGGGCAATCAGATCAGTCGGACACTGATCCCACCTCCTCCACACATCTGTGCATGTGTGAGGAACACTCCAACCCTGAACCTCCAACCTGCAGAGAGACGCCTGCTCTCTGACACGCCCAAGCTACCACATGGAAGAGACTGCAGGACAGCAATCCATGAGGAAATACAGATGTTTCAAGGTCAAATGTCAACTTCTGAGGCAAAGGTTCCTCTGCTGCTGCTCTATATGGAGTCGGGGACCTCGTTCAGACTTACTTCTCCCGAAAACCAACTTCAATAATGCCCCCTTAAGTTACAACAACACATGGATAGACAGACAGAAAATGATCCCAGTCAGTTTGTAAACACGTCAGCACATCGCCTGAATGAATCAAATCAAAGAGAGAACTTTAGATCACCTCCCCCCAGCTGCAGGGTTAGGAGGGCCGATCTTATTAATTAATCTGTGTCACCTCTTTGCTGACTCCCGTTCTGAATCACTAAACTCCCCGTCAACGCCGTCTGCTCCAATTAATGATCAGTGATGTCAGCTGAGCCGTGAGTTTTGGCGGCGGTCCACGGTGGAGCGAGCGTTAGGTGACATTCGCCAGCTTTGGAAAACCTGTTAGTCTGATGTATAATTTCATATATGCGCCCTGAAACACTCCTGTCTCTGTGGCCCCAATGTAATCAATCAGAGGATTTGCCCCCGAGCAGAAGACTACAACAATCAAATCAAGCATCTTGGGAGTGTAATACAACGGTGCAACCAAAAAATACAAGAAGTAATGGATTTCTGAGCTGTCAGAGCTCCTGAACCCTGATGCTTTGAATATCGACTTGGCTTCATGCTAGGTTGCTTTATTATTACCCAGCACCATTTCCCTCTGGAATCCCTTTCCATTAACTGAGGGACAATCCTGGCCCGGGCTGAGTGATGGGATTTGGGAACAGGTACAAAAGGGAGAGGGGAAAAAAAAAATAGGTTGCCCCCGTGCACACAGAGCCGGGACCGGAGCTCAGACATGCAGAACGGACACAAACAAGACAGGGAAGGGGAATTTTAGACAAGCTGGAGAAGCAGACAAAGAAACTGGGTGACGGCAATGAATGGAGAGACGGAGGAGCAGGATGTGCAGAGTGTGTGTGTGTGTGTGTGTGTGTGTGTGTGTGTGTGTGTGTGTGCGTTTCTAGGGACAGGAGGCATGGTGACCACATGGACCCTACAGAACTCATGCCCACTTTGCCTGCATGTTGGGTCTTCTGCTTAGCATGGAAATGATTTGGGAGCAGCTCAAAGGGGAGAGATACGGATGGACGGCCAAGCGGTTCCGTCCCCAGGGTGCACTGAGGGGAAATGTGTCGGGCCTGAAGCCAGAGGGAGACGCAGCAAGACTTTCTCCCCTGCAAGGAACAGAGGAGAAAGTACTGGAGCCTTTGAAGAAGAGCTCTAGATGTTCTACTCACCAGGGAAAGAGGGTCTTAGCTTAGCAATAAGAGCTTTGGTATCAAACTCCAATGTTTCTTTTCCTTTAGTTACCATTACCAACAGCAGTTTGATTGAGTTCGGGACTGGACAGAATGGACCCTGGACAGGGTCGTCTATGAGGAATGAGGAGGGCAAAACCAGAGAAACCAGTCGGTTGTCTCATTGCCCACAAACACCAAAGGACAGAGAGCCAAGAGCGGCTGGATGAAAAGCGAGGGCCTATTAACAACCTCGGCCCACTGCAGGAGAAAGTGCAGAGCGACATTGATTCCTCTATTATAATGAGCGCCATTCAATCATGCCAGAGCCACAGGGGGCCGACCGGCTCCATTAGCAGCTCAGTGCCAATAGATGGCACGAGCAGCAACAATCGCCAAATCATCTGTTTAATGCACTGATAAAAAAGCTAGGAGACGTTTTACAAACCTGCTCCACCATTTTGTTAATTAGACCATTTGCTAATTTTTCCAGTCAGCAGTTTTGTTCCCAGCTTTGTTCTGCTGGGACACGCTTAGGCTTTTAGCGAGCAAAGGGCTCTCGTCTGCATTCACCTCTCTTGCTCCAGTCTCGTCAGCAGAGCGTCTTCATCGGACACCTGCACGTCCTCGGCTTTGGATTTACTGGACCCCTTCCTCTCCGGCCGCTCGTCCCTGCGGTGCTTCCCCAGCCTGAGGAGGAGAAGAAGAAGAAGATTTAATTGAGGCTTCGGCTTTAATCATTTCCAAACCCCATTTTGTGTCACAGCAGCAGCAGAGTTTCTCTTTCCTCATCTGGAAAATTCAGGCGAAACGCTAAGAAGGAAATTAAAGTGTCAACCTGTCAGAAGCTTCAGGTGGGGGTTTATGGAGGTGAGACGACTCAGGAGGAGCCTCCCATGGCGCCCTGTCTTTATTGAAAGAATAACTTGGCCCTTTTCATATAAACACAATCAAAATGCATCAAGCCATATCAAAAGAGCCCAACAGGCTAAATTGCCTCCCTCCCCTCCGTCTCCATGCAGGACGGCAGGAGCTATTCAGCGTGGAAACGTTCTTAGTAAGCTTGAAAGGCAGAAAATGGCCGAGTCGAGCCCCTTTTTAAGCCGACCACGAGCCTCAGGTTCCCTCCCCCAGCTGAGGAGTTTACAGAGAGTGACGGGAGCGGCGACAGCTCCTGATTTGGTTCAGAGCGAAGGGAACAAACCGGCTTCTACCAGAGAGAACAGCCAGGCTCACCGGCTTCATTTGGAACTTTGGAGGCAAAACTTTTACATTTTAATGACGGGAGCGACACAGCGGCGGCGGTGGTAAATCCATGACAGCTTTACAGAGAAGTGAGAACGAGCCGAGCCCATGAATCAGGAGTCCTCCGCTCGGCTGAGCCTGAGTGGGGGAAACGACTGGACCTGACTTGGGCTGAGTGAAGGGAATGAAGAAATGATGGCGAATGGAAAAGTGTGAGGGACGCTGTTTACAGTCACACACATTAACACACATGACCGGGCAGCTCTATTAAGCGTCTGCTGGCTGAGACGCGACGGCGGGCCTCAAAATGAGAGCGACGCCAACTTTCACACATGTGGGCATCGTTCTGGATAGAGAGGGAAAATCCCGTGAGAGACAGAACAGGAATAGCAATCCAATAAAATATACATATGGTGTCATTTCCTGTTGCTCCATAGTGGGCGCCAGCTGTCGAGGAAGCGCATAATGGGCAGGAATGACAGCAAGAGGAAGTGTGATAAGTACAGATTCAGGAAGAGCACATGATTGTAATTTTTGCACACAAGAGATAAAAGCACATCTGTAAATCACAAACACAGCAGATAGGGAACAATGTGAAAGCTGAATCTATACACACACACACACACACACACACACACACACACACACACACACACACACACACACACACACACACACACACACACACACACACACACACACACACACACACACACACGCAAATGGATCCTAATTAGAATCATTCAGAATCCAGCCTCTGTTTGCTGGAGTCTAAAATGCCAAACGTGCCACATCATGATCAATCATGTTCAGATTGTCAGAATGTAAAGACGGGGGGAGCTGAAGGTAACAAATGTGATGATTGTAAGCGGGAGGCAATAACAGAAAGTGTATAGAGGGGAAGGTCGAGAGGCCCGGAAGGAATTCAATAAAGATAATCACACAAAAGGGATGGATTTCCATGAACTGTTTATGCTCAGAGAACTCAATATTCACTCGGAGTGGAGTTCGACCTTCTTAGCTGCTTTAGTTTATTGGACAGCTTGAAAACTTTCTCTAAAATCAGGTAAACAGAGGCACATCAGGTTGAAACGAGGCCGACCGGTAGGGATTTCGGAAATGGAGAATGTTTCTTATTTGACAAACTAAGGCGGTGGAACGGCTCGTCTACGCTGGTGGCTGCCTGGAAATTGCAATCTATCTCAATGCACTGAGGAGGCACCAGGTGGGAGATCCTGGGCTGTGGTCGCACACAGAGGGAGAGAGGGAGAGAGAGCCGGGGGGGAAATATATATGGGCTCTTTTGTTGCAAAGAAAGCATACATTACCTGATTAATTAATCAACAAATGGCTCTAGTAAGGCATAAAAGTCTGGGCTGTAGGAATGCTAATAATAGGGAGCGGTGCTATCTATCACCGGCACAGGTGACAGCTTCCTTCGCCTCATTCAAGGACTTTCATTAACTTCCTGAGGAAAATTCATCTACCTTTTCCCCCTCTCTCTTCCTCCCTCCTCCCTCCTCTCTCCCCTGGAGACACGGGAAATAATCTTACAGGAAGCAAACGTCGGCTTGAGACTTTTCCTATTCTTCTGCCTCAACATGAATACACAGCAGGATTTGTCACGGTGAGAAACGTATTGTTGGATTAAGATGAGGACGACCCTGAACCTTCTCACCAGAGTAACACAAGGAGGGTAAGGGTAAGAGAAGGAACATGTACACTTCAAAGCCTGGGTCTCTCCTTTCTCTCTGTCTTTGCTTCTCTCCCCCCTGCATGTAAAACAATAATAATCTGTATATGGCAACGTGTTAGCAGCAAACAGAACTGTGACAATGGCTTCACTAGCATCACTCTGGGACAGAACACAACTGTTCTACACCAACAACACAATCATGCACACATAAGTCATGAACTCAAGTCCCTGTTTCTTTGTCTCCTGATGCATTTTGTCACATTTCCTTGGTCCTTTCCTGTGTCTCTTTCTTTCTTATTTCTCCTGTTATCTTCAAAACTACACAACTGGTTTGCTCCCTGTCACGTCTAATGCCTTCTCCAATAAAAGTATTACAGACGAGAGAAGAAAGGCCCAAATCAGAGATGAGGCAGAGGAATAGAACATTAGAAGCAGAGCTTGTTGGTCCTCTGCCCTTTATCCCAACAGTCCTGCAGCACAAACCTGGATTAGCCAACAAAAAACCTCCACTAACTCACAAATCCCCAATGTCATATATTTTCCCTCAGCAGAAACAAGGCAGCGACCCGTGGAGTCGGGGGTGTGTATTAAACCTGGAGCCGTATCGATTTCCATACCTGTCTCTTGAAGATAAGTGTCTCCGTTTCAGAAAAGAAGGAATGAGATGAAAAACAGTAATGATTTGGTGTTAATCACTGTCAGATGGGGAGATGCAACTCTGTTTCTAGAGACACTATTGGCACCTTCTTGGCATGTATTGGGGCTGGCATCAGGATAGCTGTATTGAGAGTGAAGTTGATGAGGCCTGATAATAGGTTATTGATTGGCAACTGCAGCTCTTGGGTTGAATGAGAATGGAGTGAGTACAGTGAGTTTACCTTAGGAAGGTTAGACCGGGCCCAAAGTTGGGTTTGCTTTGTTTCAAATCAGAGAATAACTTGTTTCAACCTGTCTGCCCTCCGGTTGGGTTTGATCGATTCAGCTTTTGGGTCAGAAATGCCAGGGGAGGACTCACAACATCAAAACAAGAAGACGATAACCACATATAGTCACCATTTGGACAAGATGGCAAGCAAAACTGTGCCAAGAAGTGCTGGAGAAACGTGATGCTACCATGTTGACCAAGTACATATAACCCGTCTACGTCAGGACTAGTTTGGCTCACATTTGCACCACAAACAAACCACTGGAGAGATCATATGGGACCAGAGGATGATTAGATTTTCTATCACATAGTAGCTCATGAATCACTAAAAGCTGGATGATAAGGAAATGATTAAAATACAAGCTTCAAGATATTGGATAAATGTTATTGGATTTCCAGCCAACCTGACTCTAAGATGTTTCACCATTGGTCAAAGTTGCCTTGCACGTTTATGTCAGTTGTCAGTTGACTCCTTGTGACACATAGGGGTCACATGACTAGAACCTACTGCTGGATACCAACAGAACCTCCTACCTCCACTCAGGCCCCCCGGCGTGAGACAACAACACATTTATCTCCTCATAAAGCTCCCACTTCCTCCCTCCACACCGCTGCACTGTTTAATGACCCACTACATGTCTCTGTGACCAGCAGCAGCAGCAGCAGGAGTGATGAGCACAAACACACAACAGGTGAGCCAGACGCAAGAAAACTCATTTAGCTGTTAGATTATCTGGTATATGGGTCACACACACGTCTGCTTTATGAATGTTAGGATGGACAACAATGCAATGAAACATGGGGCGTAAAATTGAAGCGTTCCATCAAAGTGTCCTGGGTGTGTCATCTGCTAACAGCATCGCATCAAATACAATACAAATCAGAAAGTGTCAACATTACACACATTAGCGAGCGGTGAATTCGCTGAATGTGTCGGCTTTATTGAGAAAAGAAGTCAGTAAATGTATCGGTACTCCATTCTCTCTGATCCATCATCATATATCACAGAGAGCAGAAGGGGTTACCACAAGTGCTCCCTGCCTCATACATCATCTTCATCGATTCGCAGGGTAATAATGCACATTACTACAAAGCAGCTGCAAAACAGAGAGGGAAGAGGGAAAGAGTTCCCAAATAGTCACAAAATAAACTAAGCCTCAAAGCCTCAGAGCCGTGATGCTCGTGTGTGATATGATGACAATAATTTAATCTGAGGACTGGATTATAGAACATTTGATCTGTTTTGACGTAATCTGTGGAGAATGTTCTGGTTTGTTGGGAGGAAGCGTCTGACAGGAGGAGATACGGCGGCAGAATGAGCTTTCTATTCCTAAAATCTGTGGTTTTTAAAAGCCGAGGCAAGAATGTGACGGACAACCTGCTTTAATCTGAAATAAGGCCCCCGGGTGTAAAGGTGGCATCCTTCTTAGCTGTAAATGGAACAGATGAGCCAGAGAGAAAAATTACTGCATCTATCTTTACCAGTAAGTGATGAGGAGATAATTTCAAGGGCAGAGGGAGACAATCACTGTGGTTTCTGCTCGGCCAACCTGAAAGTTAATCTGAATCTCTCAGGGCAAAGTCAGCCCCCCGACCCCCCCCACAGGCATCTGATGTCTGAACCCCCCCCCCCCCAATCTGTACTTGTCAGAGCCAGAGAGAAAATAAATAATCATGCCTCCACCCACAGCATTTCACGGAGAGGATCCATAAATAATACGCATTATTTTCTCTCTCTGTGGAGAATCAGATGCTATTATCACCTTATTGATGGTAAATAAGCACAGAACAGAACAGAGAGTTAAGAACAAACACACAAACGCATGCACACATTAGTCTCTTTCTCTCTCTCTCCTTTAACATCTCCCCTCCTTCTGTCCTAAACAACCTGAGCGTGATGTGACGCCTGCACCTGAGGCCAAACCCTGACAGTGGCATGTAATTCTAATAGAGCCTCGTTAGGACGCCGCCACTGTCAGATTTGTCCGTCCTTGTCGCTACGTAAGCGTTCTCTGCTGTAGTGACTAACTGCTCTCTCTCTCTCTCTCTCTCTCTTCCTGGGGCCACAGACACACAGGACAGGCAGGGAGATAGAAAGAGAGAGAGACGGGTCCCTTTTCTTCCTCGGTGTGACCTGCTGATCGTTAACAGGGATCATTCGTTATCACCGAGACGTCTCTTTGCAATATTGCCGCCACTGGTTTCTAGGGACACCGACTCCAGAGAGGTACGGAGGCTGACCGGCTAACCTGAAGTCACCAACCAGGCGATTATCTTCCTCCCCGCGGAACTCATTATCAGCCTCCTGTAATGTCACTCAGCTCTTCCTCCTCTCCTCTCCGCTCAGCTCGGCACCTCTGTTCAACCAGAATCTACTATTTGAGGTAACCTTTGAGAAAACCATTTTCTTTGGCGTTGACATGTGACTGCAACATGGAGCAGATTTGCTATGAATAAAATCTGTATAAGCTAAACTAACACTGTTTTGTATTGGTTCATGGTTTGGAAGATGGCTTTAGAATAACTCAACCCTTAACGCAGCGGGATGAGACTCTGCCTCTCGCAGGTCACATCGAGATACGACATCTCCGCGCCTCATTGGACAAGGGCCGCCACGCATTGAACCAATCGATTTTCTGCCGAGGAAAAAAGGGGGAGCGGCCGTTGATTGGCTGCAGCTCCGGTGGAAACCAGGGCCAAATTCTTTCGTGGATGGTTTGAAAACAGAGAGGAGAGGCGGCGCGGGAGGGGAGGGGAGGGGAGGACGGCAGTGGAAGCCGTGCCCCCCCCCCCCCCCCCCCCCGCAGGGTGGGAAAGTGGCGTGGCCCCGTACCGCCGAGAGATGACATGCATTTATTCATGACATCAGGCTGAGCCCCGGGGAGGAGGAGGAGGAGGACGAGCGCCACCAGTGAGACGGAGAAAAAATGGATCTCAGTGGAAACTTGGGCCTCCCAGCTGAGAGGAGATGAGATGTTGGGGGGGGATAGAGAGTTTCCAGCAAAGCTACACTGTTCAAGACGCCGACATAACGGGGGGGGAAATGAAAACATAAATAATATAGGGACGCAATTTGTCTGCCGTTTCAGATGATGAGACGTATTTACATGAGATCACACACAGAGGTGAGAGAAGAGGAATCAATGTAGTCTGATGTATGCATACATGTGAGGAAAGACAATAAAGCCTCCCAGGATGTTGGTTTGGGTCGTTATCTTTCTCCTGCCTCGTCTGTCAGGATTGTGCTTGGTTAGTGTGTGTGTGTGTGTGTGTGTGACAAAGAGGGGAAGACCAGATCAGAGTCAGAGTCGCATGTTAGTGAACCACCATGAACCAGGAAAACAAAGGTCAGACACTTGATACTTAATTATCCTTTCTGCTGTGTGTGTGTGTGTGTGTGTGTGTCAGTAAGATCCAAACCGAGTGAATGAGTGTGGATGAACTTGCTAAGTACTCTCACTATCAAAGGAAATGTTGAACTTAATATGCCAGTGTGAGTGTGTGTGTGTGTGTGTGTGTGTGTGTGAGGGGGGGTTCTGTTTTCGACATCTGTGTGTGTGTGTTTTGTGTTTCTGCAATTGAAAAAAATGGCATCTATGTGTTTGCTTTATTTGCAAATTATTCATATTTAGCAGCGAGCGGTTGTACACATACATCTGTCTGTCTGTGTGTGTGTTTTATCTTTATGTGTGTGTGCGCCTGCTTTTCAAGGGACAGCTTGGCTTTTCCATATTTCAAACAGTCTCTGTAATACAAAGGACAAGGCCCAGCTCAACATGATTGCCTTTAATGTTTCACATAAATCACTAAGCTGCGTGTGTGTGTGTGTGTGTGTGAGTGAGAGTGTGTGTGAGTGTGTGTGTGTGTGTGAGCGCATGTCTCGGTGTGTGCGCGAGCGACGCAGGGGCTGTTCCTGCACACGCTCAGAAGAACATTTCAAATGGCTGACACCCCTGATTAAAGCCTCTCATTACAACACAAATAAACAGTCAGGACGCATTCAGACGGCCGTTTGTTAAAGTGTATGAGCGTAATGAGGAGGGAGGTTCTGAAGGACAATTTACACAGAATCATTCAAGCAACTCAGACGAGAGTTCAGGCGATGAGGTGAGCCCGGGATTTCAACAATTATGAGGCTTGTTTGTTGTGTGTCTGTGTGCGGTTGGATCGTTAAAATTATGTTTTATTATGTTGTAGGGCAAGGAAGAGAGCGGGTAGAGAGAGGAGGGATGAGAGAGGAGGGAGGGGAGGAGGGGGGAGGAGGATGACAGGATGAGGAGGGATGGATGGAATGGATTGGAGGACTTGACAGATGAAAGGATGATGAGATGAGGAGGGTGAAAGGATGAGTAGGGTGAGGAAACCAATGATGAAGGGTAAGTAAGTGAGTGGACAAGGGGTGAAGGGTGTGAGAGGATGATTGGATGAGTTAGGTTGAGGGGAGGAAGGGGAGGGGAGGGTGAAGACAAGACAAGGTGAAGGTGAAGGTGAAGAGTATGGTAATGAGATGGCATGAGTAGGGGAGAAGAAGAGAAGGCAGGAAATGTGAAAGGATGAGAAAAGGTCGGGGAATTGATGAGGGGATTTGTAGTGAAAGGGAAAAGATGAAGGGATGATAGGACGAGCAAGGTAAGGGGATGAACGAGTAGATGATAGGATGAGTAGTGTATGAGAATAGATGATTGAGCTGGGTCAGGGAATGAACGAGGAGGGGTGAAAGGATGAGTAGGGTTAGGAACAGGGGGATGATGATGGGATGAGCTGGAAAAGGGGGTGAATATGGAGCATTAAGTGTAAAGGAATGGAGGAAAGGATGATGGGATGATGGGATGAGAAGCGGCGGGGAAAAGACCACACCACTAAGTCAACAGAGACAAAGATACCAGTCAGTCATACAAGCAGGCAGGCAGGGATGCAGGAGAGGAGATGGGGGTCTGGGGGCTGGGGGGCCTGGGGGGGGGGTTCTGGTCAGGGGCTGCTCTGTGGTTTCCTCTGTGGCAGAGCTACAGTACGTTGCTCAGGCTGTGACCTAGATCCATTATGGCACACTGCATTCCTAATGGGCCAGTTTGATCACTTCCACTCTGAATCCCGGGCTCGGCTGTTTCCACCTGAAAAGCCCACATTCAGCACAACACAGCCGCCAGCGTCTGCTCAGCTCCTTTAATGACGCCACACGACTGAGGCTGTGGACGCACTAAGTGGGGAAAAGGAGCCTGGATTCTGGAATAGCTATAGGGAAGAAAAACATCGGAGGGAAATCATATTGTGTATCGTTAAAGCCGGCGGTCTAAAGGACAGGTGAGGGGAGGAAGAAGAGAGCAAAGGCTTTCTGTCTCCTGCAGCCACGAACGAGCGGCGGACCAAGCTTTGTATTTGAGCCGGCGTGAAGGAATAAGACAGAGGAACTGCTGATCCGTGATATAAATCCTCCCAGCGTTCAGCGGGAGACGGGAGAGGTCTTTCTGTCAACGCCACAGTGAATCTCCTGGGCAGCTGGGAGGGAAGAGGGAGGGCAGAGGGATATGTGAGGGGGAGAGGGAGGGATTGGCAGTAAATGTGAGTAAAGTGAGGATGAGAGTGTAGGACTCAGATGATACACACTGTATATCACAATCAGTGTTGGATCAGAGAGGATGAATCCCTGTAGAACCCGGACACCTTCAACTGCCTTTGACAAACTGTTTCAAGACAAAAAGGTTCTATTCTATTATAAGAGCTGTTACTGTCTTTACCTGGATCTCCATCTCCATCTGAATCAGGCCCAATCAGAC
Source organism: Genypterus blacodes (assembly GCF_046128005.1). Classification (NCBI taxonomy): domain Eukaryota; kingdom Metazoa; phylum Chordata; class Actinopteri; order Ophidiiformes; family Ophidiidae; genus Genypterus; species Genypterus blacodes. The sequence goes on along the minus strand of NW_027467132.1, from coordinate 2,131,127 downwards.
CCTGATCAATGTCTACATACAGAACTGTAGCTTCTGATGATGTCGCCATTCAATACCCGTGTATGGAATCTCTTGTCTTAGTCTAAGAAATACCAAATGTCTTATCTTCCAATGTTAAAGATAGAGAAAAGAAAGTCTTCTATCTGTATCCAGATCTGTGTTAACATCAGATCAGACTCTTCCGTGGGAAAAGCACATTCTGATGAAGACCTAACGTCCTCGCCGGTGATAATTATCTGCTAAACTATAAAGAATCCAAGAGACGGCGAGCTCGGTGAGAAGAGCGGCCATGATGTAATGCTGGGGGAAGCAGATTTTGTGGACTTGTGTGCTGTTTTATGGCACAAAGGGAAACTGATGTATGCATTTAGCTCTGCAGTGTTCAGTCAGCTGCATATTTCTCTTCTCCAGCAAAGGATAAAGTCAATACAGGAATCCTCTAGTAAAAAGCAAAACAAGGGGGATCTCTCTCTCTCTCTCTCTCTCTCTCTCTCTCTCTCTCTCTCTCTCTCTCTCCCTCTCCCTCTCCCTCTCTCTCTCGCTCTCTCATGGAGTAGGTAGGTGGGCTCCATGCAGTGTGTGCGGGGGCTGTTTGTCATTTAGAGAGAGAGTGGAACAAACGCACCGCTGGCCCCATTCCTGCTCCCCATCCTGTCAACAGCAACGCCATCAGTTTAGTTAAAACCCTTATTTCGATAATAAGTACTCAATCAGGCTCAGCTGGTCAGTGTCAGAGCCAGAGAAGCAGCTTGTTCCAACAACAGGGTAGAAGAGCCATGAACTGAATTGTGCTGCGAAATTGATCAACTTGTTGCAACGGGGACCGGACTGGGCACGGCTCGGTTCTGATGCTGTGGCAGCGGCGAGCATCAGCAGTTCATTATCTGCTGCTGCTGTGGCCTGGACACAACATCAGAATAAGATCTCACCACGTCTCCACGCCTTCTGCTACTGTTACCACACACACACACACACCATAAGCCCCACACACTTCCCTCCATCCCGTCCCCTGCCGTCTTCATCACGCCTCAGTCAGGCAGCAGGAGCCCAATTAAGCTTTCTTCATGACGAACACAAGGACTGAAATTCCGATCCGGCCGTGAAACCAATTTCCATTTTTCTGATGC